>NC_061113.1:124829098-124982107 GCF_002878395.1 Capsicum annuum
CATAATTAATTTAATAATTTATAGGTAAATTCTGATGATAACTCTAACATATATCTCACTTCTGTATTTTTTAAATTACTGGGCTTTGATACCATTTGGAGGGGGGTGCGGATATGGACGATTAACTAACATATGAAATAGATTCATTATAAAAATAAATATCACATATTAATTAATCACTTACTAAATTTGAATAGAATTAATTTTTTTTTATATTTTATGCCTTTAATTAAAAATTTTAAATGTCAATACTTATAATTTTTATATTTAGTGAGTATTATTATATGAAACAAATAAAATAATAAAATTTATTATTTAATTTATAATTTTTTAATAAATATATAAAATATAATGTGCCCAACTAAAATGCATGTTATCGGGGAGTAGCAAATTTTGGCACTCGACTTGTCTTTTCATGAGACAAAGAATCTGACGTTTCTCTTCCTTTTTTTGTTTGTTTAAGTCGTAGTTCTGATTTTTTAATCTGCTGGGGGGCATTTGGATTTATTCACTGAGAACTGAGAAGCTACTTATTTTCTTCAAGTATTCGTATTCCATATCTTTATCAAACAACTTTTTTATTTTTTGTTATAGAAGGATTTTTTTCTTTTTTTTTTTTTTTTTTTTTTTTTTTTTTCAAAAGGAAAGTGCAGAAGAGTAGTGTAAGGTAAGAAATAAATCCGGCGAAGATTCATTATTTGTCCATCTGACCAGAACAAATGACATAGTAACATTTTGTATTTTAGTGATATTGGAATCTTAATTTTCATAATTTGTTCCAATTTCATTACTTTAGGTGCCGTATAAACCGAAATCAAGAAAATTTTGAGGAAAAGAAAAACACAAAAGTAAATGAAAAAGCAATTTTCTTTGCTATCCAGACCGTGACTATGTGCATTGGACATGGAATAAATTAGTATTGTTTAGCGAAAATATTTTCCCTTTATGTTATTTTTTGGATCACTTTTTTGTGTTAAATTAGGTATAAAAGTAGTTGATACATAGTGAACGTACAAAGAGCGTCATAGGGTATTAGAATATTAATATGTATGAGAATCCTTTATTGTTATAGATTTTTTCTTATAAATCAAAGTACATTAAGAATGTTATCAAAGATTTTGAATTTGAGTAATGAAAATAATGAAGCTTGAACAGAACAGGTGTCCCCCTTAAATGACCCTAATGCTTGCAAATTTAAACTAATCAAATCTGTATATTCGGAAACCTATTGGTTAAGCCAAAAAAAGAACTGAATATAAAAAGAAAAAAATCCACCACTATTGAAATGGGATCCTAAACCGAGGGCCAAAACTAGTGTTGTTTAAAATCCAACTGTATCCAATAAGTTAACTGCAAAATTGATTATTGGCCTATTGGTATTGGCTTATTGGATAAACGGTTGGTGAGCGGATTAAATTTTTTTAATTAATGACTTATTGGTGTTGGGGTGGATTACTTAATTTCCTTATTGGATAAATCGTTAACCCATTAAGAATTACTATATATATTTATACTTTCCACCTAGATATATAAAAATTAAAATACATATTATATTATTATAAAATATAAACTGTAAACCTAATTTATCTAAATTCTTGTGGAATAACCTAAAGCCCATTCCAAATTAACCCTAATAAAAATTAACGAATAAAGTTAGTCTTATGGCTGCTACATCTTTTAAAGTTGAGACTTGAGATTGTTCAATTCAAGAAAAACTAGCATTCTGCTGAGTATATTGTGCAAAGGCTGTTGCGCAAAAGAATTGATTCTTTTCTAAGAGAACTGATTATTGACATGGTTTAGGTGGAGTGACATAACTTAGTATTTTGTTTTATTTTTTAGATAAATATTGAGATTTTTAATTTCTTAGTTGGATGGAACAGTTTTTTATGAACCTATTCTAACTCTCCCAATATCCTTCTCTATTTTTGCCTTTATGAATGGCTACAGGTTGTAACTTGGCTGCTCCTGTTGTGTTTTTAAAGGTGATGTTCATTGCAATAAATTCTTGCCCATCTACAACAACATGAGTGATTATATACATTTAGGTCTATGAGAAAAAAATCAAAGTGTGTGCACTGTGCCTAACTAATGAATAAAAAATCAACGTATGTGCCTAACTAATGAATAACATTTCGTAATTAGATAAGCAACTACAACAGATAAATGCAAAAACTATTTACAATGTCAATTAGTACAATTTAAAAGGAAAGTTTTATGTTTTTTTTTTTTTCTGAATGGAAACTTGAAAAGTGTTGGTTTTGAGACTTGAGAGACAAGTGCTTATTTTTAGCACTAGTATTTCTGTTGTCGTAAAAAGAAAAGAATATTCTATTCTATTTTGTTTTCTGATTTTGAGACGCATTCAAGTAGGAATTGTGGATGTCTGATAAACCATCCGATAACCGCCTGATAATTGTTTATCCGTTACCGAACCAACCGATATCTTATCGGTTGGCTAGTGGATTTGAATATTTTAAAATCGATAACCGTTAAGCCAAACCGTTAAGTGTAATGGTCCATTCGATTCGTCTGATAAGCAGCCCTAGCCAAAACTGATGGATATCCTCGATTTATTGACCAAAATTGACAGTTTTTATTTAAAATCCAACAAAAATTGATGATTTTATTTACAAACCAAAAAACTTAAAATAATCGATGGAAAATGATGGCTTTTTAAGAGCAATACTTTCGCATTATTTATTTTACTTTAAAAAATTATATTGAAAACACTGACAGATTGTGTCGGTTTTTTTCAAATTTCTACATCTTTTTTATTTTTAAAGAGAATCGACAGTGTATTCAGGTGGAGCCTGGGCTGGCTCCTAGCCTACACAATCTGTCGGTGGTGGCAGATCACTGGCACTGGCTGTAGTGATGGCACACTGGCCTAGTCCCGACCTAGTGCGGTAACTCGAGTCCGGCCTCAACCTCTTCCTCGACCCTATCTGATGCCCTAGCTACCAGTGTTGGGACCTATCCCTTGGTCAATGTAGCCCTTCTCCTAACCATCTACGAAAGTGTAATACCCTAAATTTTTAAAATATGATCCTAATCGTTCTTTGAATAAGTATATACCTAAATTCGATGATTTTAAATTTAACATAGGTCTTAAGATCAATTTCATAGTGTGAAAAGAGCTTTGGATATAAATTAAGGTCATAAGGAACCTCTACCACAAAGTTAAGTTGAAAGCTTCTTTACCGATTGAATTTCCATATGAGATTTTACTACGGTTAACTTCAAACGATCATTAACTCCTTGAATATGAAGAGTTTTGCAGTTCAAAACCTACCAAATTAAAGTTATTCGAGCCATATTTTCTAACATTGTCAATTGTTACTGGAGTAAAATATTATGCTTATTTTACCAAAGTGTTCATCTGCCAAAGAGTGACGAGTCGTCATCCAAATGAGAAGTCGTCAAATTTTACCAGAGAGTGTTCATCTGCCAAAGAGTGATGACTCGCCACTTCGATGAAGACTTGTCAAGTATGGTCGCCAACCTTATCTAGTAAGTTCAAAAATTTGCCCAAAATGATGGGATGGATAACGAGATGTCTGGGGTTGACAAGAAGTCACCTGGACCATGAGACGAGATTTTTCTACACTTTTTAATAGTTTCCTTAGGGGTAGTTTGATCCATTCCTTACCTCAAAATCTCTTCCCACCACTTAAATCACCCAATAAATGTTATTTCCTCAACACTTATCAAATTTTCATTGTCAATTCTCTTCCCAAACTCCCAAGAACACCAAAGCAAGAGTTTCTCTTAAAATTCAACTTCCAAGGCTCCAAACTCAAACTTTACTTCAAGAAATCAACAAGATCAGGTATATGGGTTTTCAATAAGGACTTCCTTTTGTGCTTGTTCCCAAAAATATAGTCTTCTTGAATGAGTTACGAATCTAGCGACTATATTTCAAAATCTCCATTTCTCATGAACTCGAGTTTTATGATTCCTTATGAAATAGTTTATACAATTTATCTTACTAAATTCATGAACTTTATGGTTTAATTATGATTCTATTTATTTGTTTGAACTCACACTTTATCATTTGTTAGTTTTGATATGAAATCCTCCTAGTTATCAGTCATTACATGATTTAACCAATTCGATATGATTAAATCTCATGATCACAGACTTGTACGAATGACATGAGTTATTTTACAGACATGAACAGAAACAGAAGCATAATTGACTTTCACACTTACAAATTTGGTTGTGCTTATTTTCTGATAAAGTTTATATAGTATAAGCTTTAGTCATTTGGGAGTAGTATTGAACACCGAGCGTACGTAGGTTTAGTGTACCCAAGTCCTAGAACTATATGCCATATAGCATAACCTAACCTTTTGGCTTTATGTTAATGAATTTACAATAATCATGCCTTTATATCCTTGAAAAAGGTATATTGGGTTCTCCCAATAGGGCGTATACGTTAGATTCCCCTTTAGTCATGCCTTTATACCCTTGAAAGGTATATTGGGTCCTCCCAATGGAGCGTATACATTGGATACCACTTTAGTCATGGCTCTATACCTTGACAAGGTATAATGGGTCCTCTTGATAGAGCGTATGCATCGGACATCAGATTTAGCCTGTGTGATCTATATCGATTAAGAGAATATTCCATATTTGAAATATAAATGCACCTAGATCACTAAAAATTATTTTGTAATTTATTTTGATTTTAGCACTCATCTCACGTTCATCAATTTTACTTATAATTTATAGTGAGTCATTTACAATTTTAGCATTTTTATTATCCCCATAGTTTTAGACTCGGTATCGTACATGACATTTACTCCAATTATACATGCCTAAACTCATGATTTTTTAGATTATATCTTCATATCAGTGTTTATATATATACATATACATTTCAGATAGGGTCATTGTACTTTAGTTCAGTTTTACATTTCAATATAACATTTAAGTATTTACTTAGCATATTTTATATTTATATATCTCACATGCTCAATACATTCAAAAGTACTGATTGCATACCTCTTCTGCCATATTTTTCATATGATGCAGATTTAGGTGCTCATTCTAACACTAGTGATCAATTCGGATTACAACCTCCAGTTAGTAGGTAATGAGTTCTCCTATTTCGGTAACTCCCGCCAGTTAGTAGTTACATCAGTTAATTTCAGTTATACAGTGATTAGAGATAGTTGGGGCCATGTCCCAACTAGTTATAGTCAGTGTTAATAGAGGCTTCATAGACAATCAGTCAGAGTTGATGTATTTAGTTTTAATTTTTTTATATATAGAGATTTAAAAATTTTTAAACAACGCTGTATTGAACAAGTTTAGCTGTGATATTGCTTTCGCTTTTTAGTTTTTACATGCTTGTTTAGCTGCTCATGAATTATTCCAGTACTATAGTTTACTTTGGGATCACTTGTGTTTCTAAGCATCATGTTACGTCCAAGGTGTAGTCTCAGGTTTGACAAAAATAGTGAAACAAGTAAATTTTCTGAAGCCAATAGAAATAAGAGCGCACAATAATGAATCAAACGATGTAATCCTTCTAAAAATGCCTTATAGACTTCCGAAGGTAGGATGTTATCGTCATCGTACTGATCTTCGAGATCTATAAGACATTTTGTTCTTACATCGATGATACCGGTGAACCTAGGTTCTGATACCAAACTATCACGATACCAAAAATCTAAGTCATGATGAAACCTACTAAAATCCATCAGTAGGTAAGCCAAAATCCAAAATTTAGAATAATAAATAATGGACTGACGAAATGAAAGAGGAAATCATAAATGCAAATGAGCCAAATATAAAGATAACTAGGGGGGATAGAACCCATAAGAATACACATAGAGAGTGAAGGAACAAAATATACAAAATACACCCTAAGACCCGGTATTCATTGGTACAAAAGCTACTACATACATCAGGATTACGACATAGATACAATAAGTACATAACTATCTCCGAAAAACAAAACCAAAATCAGCCCAAAGCAAGAAGGAGATGGAATAAATATGGTCATTAAGAGATCATCTCAAGTCTTTGATCAAAATGCTCCACACGAGGTTGGTGTCAACGGAGAAAACTTGTATTAGGATATGCATCAGGGAAAAAAATACAGAAGTATAGTATAAGTATAAAAAATATGGTACCCAGTAGGCATCATAGGTTGATTAAGCTTAGATAGATATAAGTAAGATAAAATGTGAATGTAAGTTAAGGCTAAACAAAGTAAGGCTACGGATAGAGTAAAAGACATACTTAGACAATCGTTTAAAATGTTAGCTAGTAGGCTACCTCAAACTATACAATAATAATCTAACTACAACCTAACCGAGCCCCCATAAGCCCAGAAGGCACAAACAATAGACAACATAACCAATCAGCTCTTGAAACACGACAGGTACAAACAACAAATAATACTAACTACAAGCAACACATAAGAATAGATGAGTGAAAATGGAGATTATGTAATGCAGTATGATATGAATGCCATGCCTAGTAATATTGTACAATCCTCCTCCAGCATTAGTGACTCACGAAGAAATGACCCATGGGGGATTCGTGATATCTATATACATTACCCAAACTAGAAGCGGGGTGTTTCTTGGTGATAATCAATAGTAAATATCTTTTGGATTCGAACCATAAATAAGGATGAGTATTGTAGGTGTCCGAAATTGAACTAGGACTAAAACGTTTTTGCTTTTGAAAATCAATATATAGACTAAATCTCTCTAAGTTTTTTCTTTAAGTCTGATACACTCTTTTAAAACAATGTCATCCATATACTATACATATGTAAGAATAATGTGCATGAATAAAATAGAAGGATCAATTGATCAACCAACACTTAGCCTAAGAGTGGCCACTGGATCAGGTTGCTATTTTTGTTTGTATCGATATCGATTTCAATTCGTACAGATCCGATAGGACCGAAATAGATTAAAATACATAGAATTAGGACATAAATTGGGATGAGATCATTTTTTTATCCTGGTTTATCGATATCAGTTCATCCTGATTTGTCTGGGTATTATCCTGGCCTGGTTTGGCAAAATTATTTCAATCTCTTTTAGAATCTGTAATGGCTACTAGCCGTTGAAGATCGTTGGCAATTGATAGTGGGCCCTGATGTGTAGTTCGATTACTCCCACACCTCTCCCCTCGTTCTTGCCACCTCCACCCTCAAGAAAATCTATAAATACCCTCTCCCTCCTTTCACATTTTTATTTACAAAATTATCACTTCTTTCATTCTCTTTCAATTTTCAACTCTCAATATCTATAGATTCTATCATTATTGTTATTATTTTACAATTGAAGTATAATTTGGTGAATTTTAGGGCAGAAATCTTCTTCAAACTTCAAGTTTTGATATTAATTTTTCAATTTTTGTTGCTACATTCGTTCACTCTCTAATTTTTTAAATTTATTTTTCATGTTTATTTTGTTTTAGTTTTCTAATTTCATATTTTATTTTATTATATCATCAATTCGTCTACAAAAAGTTTCAAAATGATTATGAAGATGATTTAGATGAACAAGTAGAAGTAGAAGATGATTTAAACAATAACCTACTAGTCCCGCCCCCAATAGTACCAAAGCTCCAACTCAACATAGCCCTCAAATTGGATCTGGTCGTCCCCCTATTGCTTCGATTAAAGGTAAGGCTAAGGTACAACGTCCATTAAAATTATCTATATGGAAATTTTATTTTTTAAATGATGAAAAACTTTTGCTACATGTAGTATTTATAAATAAACATTGAAATATGTTTCTGGGGGGAGGTGGAGGTTTGACAAGAGGGTTAAAAAATTATTTGGAGTCAAAACATAAAAGAGAATGACTTACGTATTTAACTACTTTTAATCAAACTGAAGTTTCTAGCAATGGACTATTTATTGGAGGATGATACATGATTCAAAGCGAACTTAACCCTCTAAACTCAGTTGATCGTCTTTTATAATGACCTCATGATCATATAAATTTTGCTAAATGATTATTGTTTGTGATTTGCCTTTTAATTTTGAAGAACATTCTGATTTTATTACATATATCTGGGAAACATATAATCCCAGTTTTGAAGATTTTTCAAGAAGTATGGTAAAAAGAAAATCTTTTAAATTTCATAAAAAATCATTGTCAATATCTTCATACCTATTTTGAAATGATGGATTGTAGAGTTGCTATTACCACTGATATGGGTCGTAGTTATTTGACTGTTACGCACATTAGGTTGATTACAATTGGAATTTGCCAAAAAAAAAAAATTATTGATTATACAATTTGTGAACATAGCTGGTACATATATTGTTTCTGCTGTAGCTAAAATTTTAAAATTTTATGGTCTTTGTGATAAAGTGATTAGTATTACTTAGATAATGCTTTCGTTAAATTAAATACTATTAATTTGCTATAAATTAGAATTTGTCCAATTAGCAAGGATGTTTTTCATGTTAGAAGTGCCACATATATTAAATTTGATTTTGAATGATGTTGTGAAATCAATAAATAATAATTGTGATAAAGTTAACAATGCTTGTTTTTAGATTTTTTATATGAATGATAGTAGAAGAATTAATCTATTAAAGGATCTTTGTCGTGTGTGTTACTTTCCTTATAATTATTTTAAAGCATTTTAAAACTAGATGAAATTCTTTTTATGAGATATTTGATGTTGCTTATAAACATAGAAAGCCTATTACTATGCAATTTAATTCTCATAACGTTTATCTTGATTGAAAAATTACTGAAAATGATTGGATCGAAGTAAATGAACTTAGAAATTTTTTGAAATCATTTTATAATGCTACAAAAGTTTTTTCTAAAAAGTATTATTCTAATATTTGTGAAGTATGAGATTTCAACTCTTTTTGTTGAATATAAAGAAAGTGAATTATTTAAATCGATTATTGTAGCTATGGTTGAAAAATTTAAAATATATCTTTTTCCTATCCTCCACATTTATTTAACTACACTTTTTTCAACTCTGAATATAAGGACCATGGTGCAAAAGCTTTAGTTAAATGCATTTATAACAATTTAGAAATTAAATTAGATGAAGAACCAGATTTGCTAACATGTCAAAATAGTATTAAAGACGTGCTAAGGAAATATATAACAAATATAGCTCCTTAGATAATGTTGAAACTCCTTAAACTTTTGGGCTTCAAGTAGGTATCCATAGAAGAGTAAAAGCCCAACTTGGTCGTGGATCTTCTAATAAATGTGTATTTGTTAAATATCTTGAACAAAGAAGTGATAATATTATGAATGAGGAAGGCATACCACAACTGTTGAATTGGTGTAGGGCTCATGACCATCAGTTACCAAAAAGTAGCAGGATGATGAAGGACATGCTAGTTATTCAAGGATCATTAGTATCATCGGAGGCATCTTTCAGTGCGACAAGATTTAAAATTAGAGACCACAAATGTTCATTTGCAAAAGATAGTTTGGAGGTATAAGTGTTGTGTAGAGTTTGAATCAATGTTGAGCGAAGAAATTTAGGACTTCCAAAGTTAAGTAGCTAATATGAAGCTTACTCAGATACAAAAATTGGGTCTAATAGTGACGACGACATAAAACTTCAAGATCATCAATAAGCTTATCAACATTGGAGGTTGATAAGGCTTAATATTTACCAGAGTTAGAAAGAAACTTTATAGGACTATACAACTATTAGTATTACACTAGTGAATTTGTCTGCGCTTTGTGCTAGGGGTGTGCATTGGTCGGTCGGTTCGATTTTATGTGTTATTGGTTTGATTTGTCGATTTTAAATTTTTAAATATGCAAAATCAATAACCAACCAATAAGATATTTTCTTATCGATTTTTAGTTTATCGGTTTTTGGTGTTTAACGGTTTGATTTTCGATTTAACCAATAAGAAAATACTCATAAAATAAAAATTGTAACAACTAAAATAAAAAAATAAAATCTTAGTTGCCGCCAAAATCATACGCAACATGTTTTAGTTTACAAGAATATTCAAACTTGAACTGAATGTTAGTTCGAAAAAAAACTGAATCCTAATTGTTGGAAGCTACTAAATCCTTCAAGCTTTCCAATACGATAATACCCGAGCTTTGTATTATGCCTTTGTTGCCCTGAATAGGTTAATACCAGGGGTGTACATAGGTTGGGTTGGTTTGATTTTCTATTGAAAAAAATATAAACCAATTATGTTGGTTTATTAAAACTATAAACCAAATCAAACCAACATAAAATTGGTTTTTTCGATTCAGGTTTTAGTTAGTTCTTTCGTTTTTTTGTTTTTTCTCGAGTTTTTTTTTTATAATCTTTATTTTTTACAATTATATTGTGATTGAAGTTTAGATCAAGTATGTTTTCATTCATGTGCTAATGAAAAACCACAATTATGAAAAATTGAGGAGCGAAAAACTCTCTTGAAACTAAAAAATAAGATGAAGAGTGAAAAGTTTAGGTTTTAAGTTTATATTGGATTTTGGATATTTTTATTAGCAATTAATGGATAAATATTACAACTTAAAGGTCCAAATATGAATATATATGTATGTATATATATATATATACACACACACACACACACATCTACTTTCTAAATATTGAAAATTAATAAAACTAATTGAAAAAGTATTTAAAAAGTAGATTATAATTGATATATTATGTATAAAAAGTTAAATTATACTCACACACACACATACACACACATATATATATATTATGTCGGTTTGATTTGGGTTCGGTTTGACATTTTTTTGTTAACATCAAACCAAACCAAGAATGGTCGTTTTTTTTCAAACGCCAAACCATGAGTCATTTTTTTTCTCGGTTTGATTTGATTCTTCGGTTTGGTTTGACTTGACGGTTTGGTCTATACACCTCTAGTTAATACTTTGTGAATCTCTGAATTGTGAATAAGTAGTGCGTGTGTGTGTGTGTGTATATATATATATAAGTAATATAAATATTTTTATATATAACACGGATAGGAGTAAAACAATAACTTAGTGTATCCTTATTTGGTTATCGGTTTAATCGATAACCCAATAAGCTAAAACCAAAGCCGAACCATTTACCCAATAAATTTTTTTATAAAACCAATAAAAAACCGTTATCCCAATAACTCAATACCAATAACCCAATAACAATTTTATCGGTTCGCTTTTTGCACACCCCTACTTTGTACGGTCTTATAAAATATGTAAGATTTTAATAATTTTATTGATGTAATTGAGTTTTCAAAAAGAAAAATGTTTGGGTAGTAGCTATATATCAGATTTTCAGTGATAAGTTGCTATTTTAATGAATATAATAAGCAGCGAAAAATATACTCTAATAACTTAAATGGATAATGTGATTATTTCTACAAAGTCTTACAATGTATCTATTTACATGACTACAATATGAAACACCAAATAATGTTATAAATATGATTATTAATTGTTTTAGGAACTATGATAATAAAAAATTGTGAAAGTAATGAAATAAAGTCCATTAAGTTTTGCATTAAAGAAGTTTAAGGAATGATTCTTTAGTTTCTTAACTTGCATATTTAATATACTATACTTAAGAGATTTAAAAGAGTGAATGTTTTAGCTTTATAATAAAGCACATAAATGAAGAAAGAAATAGAGAAAACTCCCCAAAACGAGAAAAAATACATAATTGTATTTCTTGGCCAAAGAGATGTGTTATATTATTTTATATATTCTTAACTTTATAAGTATTATAGATTAATTGTTTAGTTAGATATAAAAAAGATACACTAACGTGCAAATATTTACCTATTAACGATCATATTTGATAATAATTTGGTGCGTTAATATTGCGCTTTGAATCCCGACACTCTTTTATATGGGAAGAGAATTTTTAAAAGATGTGGTTATATCATTAACTTTAAATAGGTACACATTCTTTTATATGAGAAGAGAATTCTAAAAATATATGGTTGTATCATTAACTTTAAATAGGTACAAATTTGATAATCTAGATGTTGAATAATTATAATTTTAGTTGAGATGTTTAGGTTAACGCTACATGCAACTTTAAAAGGCGAGAAGTGACTTAAGCCTAAAAATATGGGTACATATGATCCTCTTTTTTCTTTTTCAATTTTATATCCTAATTCTTAAATTATGTTTTTTTTAATGTCACACGCTTGCCTTTAGGCTGTAACAATTTCTATACAAAATAATCTGTGAAATATGACAAAAAATACATTAAATTCAATATTGCAATAATAAAATATCATATACTCTACCGATATAATGTAATAATTAAAGAAATATCTATTCATCTCTTTCAAAAAGGAAATAAAATAATAGAAATATTATATTCACAAAGTGAAAGTAGAACGGAAAACAATTATTAACTACATTTGAAGCAAGAAAAAAATTGACAATTTTTTTTTATATATATAAAGAAAGAAATTCTGACATTATAAAATAAATTAGTTCATCTTTAATTTTTAGTGATCAATAATAAAAATGAAACACTCATCAACTATTAAAGAGCTTTTTTACACCATTATATACAAATAACATAAAATATTTAATTAAAATAACTTTTAAAACAAAAAGAAAAATGAACTATTCACATAAAAAATAGGAAAATCTTAATTTGTTTTCCTTCATATTTTCTTGAATATTTATCTACTGATTGAGTTCTATTAACATTTATAACATTTTTATTGAAATTATACATACCAAAAAGTAATCAATGAGAAAGAAGTAATTCAAGCTATATATAATTTATATCAATTATTTTTTTGTTTGTATCTGACTATTAAAAGTCATTCTTTCTCGAGTGTCAACAAAAATGTAATTGCGCTACACTTTGTGATCATAAAATTAATCTCAATCGCTAAATAATTTTTTAAAAACTTAAAAATATATTTTATACATCGGAATACTACTACTATCAAGAATGTCTCAATATTGATGGCCGAAAAGAACTTCTTGAGCGCTCTTTGTTTCCTTCTTGGAGTATCATAATACCCCATAACTAAATGTGATCAAACAATAAAAGATGAAAAGAAAGATTTTGAGCAAGAAATTTTTCTTGTCTTTGCGTTAATTTTTTCTTTCACAATTTTAGCTAATTTAGAGGAGGCCATAGTGATAAAGAGGAGAAATAATAATTTGAATGAGAATTTTTATGACATAAAATATGAATTTGTATAGGTAAAATGGAGGAATATCATAAGACATCATACATTTAAAAAATAAATTTTGGGGGTTATAAAGATTAAAAAATGAGAGTTATGAATATCATAAAGAGTATAAATTAAAGAGGTTTGAGTTATGAATAGTTATTTTTATTAAATACATTGAATAAAAAAATATTCAAATATTAGGAGATACTATCATTATTTTTGTAAATTTATAATTAGGATTAAAAAGAGAGACAAATTAAACTATAGGAGAATATATAAAACATTAAAAAGAAAAGATGAAAAGTCAGAAAAGAAAGGGAATAAACTAAAAATCATTTTAAAAAAAATGAATGTTTCCTTTGAGTGACTATAATTGATGATTTAGTTTTTCTTATTCTCCTATGTCAATTTTCTTTCCATTTTGTTTTTCTACTATTCTTATTGTTTTCTTTTTCAATTTATTTTTTCTTTATTGAATATATATATATATATATATATATATATATATATTATATAGTGACTTTTGAGTTTTCTTTAAATACATAAATATTTAAAATGAAGAGAAATTCAATTAATGTCCAAAAAAATTACAAATAGATAAATAACAATTTTTTTTACATAGGACATAAATGAGAAAATTTTAATAGCATTGATGATGAAAGTTATTTAATATGACTATGTTTAATGTTGTGTATAATATTAAGGTGAATTTTTAATTTTTTTAAATTAAAAACATGGTCAAAAAACCACAAAAAAAAAATAAATAGCAATGGAGACCTCAAGGCATGCCACATAGGATTGACTAATAGTCTCCTTTATATATATATATATATATATATATATTGATTCGAGGCTTAGTTGAAAAAGAACCCTTCCTAGAAGTTGGTTGCATAAGTTAGGCGCTCTACTAATAGTTGTAAATTGTAATACAAATTTGAGTAAATTGGGTTGATTTTTGTCCTCAATTTTATACTTTTATTTAATGCATTTCTTTTTTGTTTATTCTGAGTTTTTAGATTACAAACATATAAACTTCAAATATTATAAACTTAAAAAACTCCAAAACTTAACAACTTATAACTTATAAACTAAAAATATTATAAACTTACAAATTTCAAATCTTAAATACTAATAACGTATATATTGAAAAACTTAGTAAAATATATTAATAACTTAAGTACTTAATTTACAAACTTTTAAAATTTCAAAACTTATGAACTTATAACTTATTCATTGAAAAACATAGAAAAAAAATTCTTGATTCGTAAATCATAATATAAAAATATAATATTTGTATTCTTTAACTCTACAAATTAAGATATGGGTTTTGTTAAAATTATTCACTGTCCTGTTTGTTTCATTTCGGTCCATCCCTGTACTATCCCGGTATATTGTGGGTTGGGATGAGATCGAGTTTTTGTATTGGTTAACCCGATCTAGTACAACCTGGTATCGGTACCCATTCTGGTCCAACGGTTCCAGTTTGGCTCGATACCAAGTAATTCTGGTTCGACCGTCCCATTCGATCTAGTGCGCAGTTTCAACTTAGCTTGAATGACAAGTATCATAATAAATTAGGGCGTTCTAACCATAAAAAAGACACTATCATAGGAATAGAATCTTATTCGATCATAATATCGGCTTGAAAGCCTCCATAACTACACTACCTAGTGTAAACTACATAAATGGATCAATATTACAACCACAATTTTCCAAAAGACTAAGTTGAAATGACCTGAATTTATGAGTTTATATTTTTGGGGTTTGAAGATGGTTGGCATGGTTTTCAATGTGATCAAGAATGATTTTTGCGCGAGTTTGTGGTTTTTAGAGGCTTGAGAAGTCATATAGTTGACTTTGATCAACATTCATAGTTCTGAGTGTCGAATATTTATTTGGACTGTGTCGGTAAATCCAAAATATCGAATCTAAATTCATAGCGTGGTTGGTTTGGATTCGGGACCTTTATATATCATTTTTATCCTTCGTCTAAAAGATAGTAAAAAGGGGCCTCGGGGCTTAATTTATTAAAATTGATCTTTTTTTTGAATAAATAACATCACCATTGAGTTCAACACGTTAAATTTAGGTTAGTAGTATATATGGTTATTTTTGTCGGATCCTGAATGCATTTTGAAGGTCCGTTTAGAGAATTCAAAGGCATAAAAAATCAGCAAATTTGCTTATAATTAGTGCATGCCAGGTCCTTCTTCACAAAAATGGGCCTCTGACCACAAATGCGGAGAAGGAATTTTCCCTGCATCGCGATCGCAAGATGATGACTACGATCGCGAAAGGCAGCCGAGTCCTTTTTCACAAATGCAATGAGGTTGTTATGAATGCGAAGGCCTGAATCATCAGCCTCCGCAAATGCCAAGGCCAATTTAGTGTCTTGGTCAGCATTGACCTTCACGAACGTAAAGGGATGAATTCTTTCGCGAGACATTGTTCACTAAACAGTATAAAATCCTCATTTTCACGTTTTTCTCTATTTTTGGACCTTTGAGCTTTGACTTTGGGCGATTATTAGGAATTTCTTCACCATTTGAGTTTGAGTAAGCTCCACAACTTTATTTCCATTATTTTACATCAATTATATCATCAAAACCACCTTTAAATGATGATTTCAAAATAAAAAATTGGGGGTCTTATCGACAAAGTTTAAAAAGTAATTTTCTTTGATTTGAACATTGTTTTAAACCCATTTTCACTTGGGTTTTCTCCCATAGACCCCTATAACCTTGGCGAATATCTTTTAAAATAAATTTTTGATCTTACCCTTTTCATTTTTGAACTCATTTTTAAAATTCATTTTAGACCCGACTTGAATATGAACAATATGGACGTTGTTAGTTTTTTTAATGTATAAATGCTATACTTGAATATTGTAATTGATTTTGAGGTTGTTCGTGAGTAGAAGACTCCATGTTCAAGCACTTTGACCCAGGTTTCATCATTTTGAGGTAGGTTATGACTTAACTTCTTTCAAATTGAGTTGAGTTGTTAATAAATAAGTAAAGTATGTTATGAGTTAGAAAAAATATCTTTGGGATTTATCATTTGAGAATATTATTATTATTGTGTGTCCATGTCGGGGCTTATACTCTGTTGTTATTGACTTTTGATATGTCATATTGTGTGTTGTCCGTGTAGGGGCTTTTCACACCATTGTCCTTAGCTGTTCATTTTAATGCCTTCATTCTAGATATAATGCTCGTGTGGGGACTCATTTTTCTAATATAAGCCTTATTTGAGAATTAGTTGCCTTTATCGTGATATAATTACCCGAGTTAGATGTTGATATGATATTAATGGTGTCTTAGATGCATATTTATTCTGATGGTGCCTAACTAGAGTTGATAATCATGAATTGTGGATATATTGAGTTGATTTCTGGACTCACTTATACATATACGTGTTGGATGGATTGAATATCATTATATTGGGTTGATTGTGAGCATTACATCCTTATTCCATGCATACATATTCATGAGATATAGACATCATTGAGAAATAATATTTTTAAAAGAAAATAAGATACTTTTATGAAAATCCTTTTCGTGACCATAATCCAGATAGGTGAGTTGAGATTGAGATATGAAATATAGTATAAAGGTTGCGAACTCCCCATAGGACCTACCTGGGGCCTGCGATCTCGATGGGTGTATACAGAAAGTCATGGGATAGTTTCACCATTCATCCCATCCACATTACATTGCATTGCATTCACATATGCATCTTTCATGATTTCTTTAGTTTCCTTATCTAGTGTCAGTTTTAGTATATTCTTCGTGCATGTTTGTTATTTTTGTTTCTGCTTATATATTACAAATGTTAGGTGAGATGGTGTTTCATGACCCGAACTAGGACCTGGCCATGAGGGGTATCTCAAGTCCCATGTGGATCGGAGATCACCCCTTGCACCTAACCAAACCAAACACAACATCCCCCATTATCGGATAAATTCCAAACATATAACAAGATAACATGCATCTAGCTTAAGGAAATTCAAGACTTGGCTATAACTGACGGTCGGGGACCGGCCAAAAAGTCGACCAACATCACCCAATATCCACAGTAATCCAAATAAAGCCTTCTAACACAAGAATAAAACCATTCTTAATCGGGTCATATCCCCGACTCTGACAAATGACAATGAGAATGAAAGTGATAATATTAATGATAATGAAACTCTCAAATCTAGTCTATTAATAAGAACTGATGAAATATATAAGTCTTTCGAAGTATGAAAACTCACCACTTCACCATAACAAATCGACAAACCGAGCTGATCCATCTAACTTTGTGCAGGAAAAGTACACTTGCCATCGTACCCTGCATCACATAGGGATACAATATTTGGAGATGGTTAGTGGGGTGAAAGCTAGCATGAAACTCAGGGACAAGGATAACATAATGCCATGATCAACAGTTTGAAATCATTCAAATCCAGTGCACATAATCAAATGCATACATACATATATGTATATGTATATATATCACTTGTCGGGATAGGAAAAAAGGCTTAACATGCACTTTAAAACTTTAGCCTGGATTTGTGTTGCTCAACCATCATAACATACAAATGCACCCACGGGCTATATAGGCTCAACTCTCCCCCAGATGGTACGGCCCCAGTGTGTGTGGCTGCATGAACTAGAGGGTATATATATGCACTATGGGGGACTTGAACCTCCGTCATATCAAGGTGACAAGAGTACCAAATCATGTAATAAGATGTGGAGGACTCGAACCTCCCAATCATATGATAATAATAATAAGGGGGACTAGAACCTCTCGGTCATATAGACCCCCGCGTCGGCAACAACGATTTCTAGTGTTGGTCCCTCGAGACCTCCACTTTTATGACTCAGCTACACAACCCTCATTAAATCTCAATTAAAATAAGTGTCACATATTTCTATTCATTGAACCACATTACACATTAAAGAATGCATTGTTGGTAGCGTCATACCAACTATACTTGTAAGGTAACATCAATATGCCAAACCAATTATCATCACTTGGGGAAATTTACAAACCCCTTGGTTCAATTACACGTTAGTTTGGGGAATTACGCAACTCCATAAGGTTTAATTTAAAATCACAATGCAATAGTTCAAGGATAATTCAAATTCCCACATCTTTCATAATTAAAAATCAATTTCACAATATGGGGTTGGGGTTATAACAACTTCAAAAGTCACAGGTTTGGGGAAAATCACAATTCCCTAGTTCGTTCACCATACCCATACACCACAAGTTCAAAACCTTAATTAAAGCATGAATAATCGTATGTAAATCATAGGAAACATTGTTCAATAAATTAACATTCAAACCCTCAACCCTTGTTTCAACCAACATTAATATCTCATGAACAATACTTTAAAATATATGATTTTAACAAATTAACAATGAGGGAAGAGTAACATGCCTGAAATACCAAGTTTTACGGAAGGAATTCAACCCTTGAGCCCTTGGATGACCTACTTCTTGAAAACCTTAAGTATGGCTACTTGAGAGAATTTGCGATATCCTTTGAAGTTTTTGAGTATGTTAAGGATAAAATATAACCCCCTTAAGTTCTTTATGAACATGGGGTTTTAATGGGGCAAGGATGGAATTGTTCAAAGTGCCTTCAAATTAAAAGATGAATTTTAGTCGTGAATGACTACGGGTCACTATACGACTCATATAGTCTTATTATGACTCATCACTCTGAGTCATAGCCATTATAGTTTTTAGGACACCCACACACTGTTGATCCTACGACTTAACTGGTACCACTCGTAATGGTACCCTGCTACTCGTAGGGTCCAGTCGTGTTAACATAGAACCCAATTGGGTAAATACTGGACATCCTACGATTTGCACCCAAAGACTCGTAACAAGTCCTTACGACTCTTAGTGAGCCACTCATACTTATAGGATAACTTAACCACTAAATTATTGATTTGGTTACGACTTGGGTTCCTAGGACCCGTCAAGACCCCCTACGACTCGTGTCCCCAAGTTGTACGCAGGACATAACACAAGTACCATTCATTGGACACCTTACGATTAGGGTCACATGAACCTTCAAGACACCATATAACTCCTAGGGTAAGTCATAGTCAAGACAGTGAGGTTAAAATTTAGAAAATTTTCAAGGACCAAAACCCGGGGCGTTACACAATGTGAGCTATCATTTGGGACTTTTCTGCTTGCAGATGACATGCTCACAATTTTATTTAATTATATTATTTCTTACTTTTCTTAGTCTATCTATGATACCTAATGAGTACAAGTGAATCGTACTCACCCCTACTATGCTCTTTCAATGCAAATTTGAGTATGAGGTTAGGATGCAGTAGCTGATTATGTGTGAATAGGAGCAGTGTTTGAGGTACTGGCTGCTCTAGGGATTTTAGAGCTGACCCTGAACCTTCTCTTATCTTACTTTATGTCTTTATTTAAGTTTCAGAGACAAATATGTATTTAGATTCAATTATGAACTAGATGTTCTTACACCATGATACCAGATTTTAAAGATTTATGAGCCTCCTTTTAGGCTTATTTTTTTAATTATGGTTCGTATTGGCTTGACTTCATTTTAGAAGTATTCCTTGGTTTATAATATTGTCGATTTCATTTTTCTTTATAAGTTTGGGTGATTGACTTACTTATCATGGTTGAGTCGTGATAAGTTCTATCATAAGCCGTTTTTGGGTCATGGCATAAAGCAAGCAAACTACCCAACCTAGGCTAAGGCATCCAATAATAACCCTAAAGATGATAAGCATCCTAGGCTAGGTCTTAAGTGAGGAACAACTACCTGAAACAAAAGTTCAAAAGTGAAATCCTACTCTAAGGCTCCTAAATAAGTTAATAGTCCCAAAAATACTGTGATAAAAATCCTCAAACCATAAAGTTCTACATAAATTAGCAAATTATCATATATATACCCTAGTCAAGGTAAGTCTAAAAGTAGGTAAATCATAACCTACCTGGAGGTTGAACGATGCACTTACGATCAACTAATACATGGCTTTTTTATTTTGAAAAGCATCCAATTTCTTTCTCGCTATAAAAATGATTCCACTCATTAAGATGAGAAAAATAAAATCTATATTGTATTTTATACTCCAGGTCAAAAATCAGCATGTGGGACTCACTAATGGAATTCAAAATTGAACCCACAATATTAGTTTCCTTATAAGAAGGATCGCATTCTAAAAATTAAGAAAGATCAAGGCCCAAAACACCCCACCATGATCAAGAAAAATAAGAACTTAAACAAGAAATTTGACAAAATTTAGGTTAAATAAGGTGACATAATGGTAGGGAATTACTCCACGAGAGCAGAAATAATGTACCTCAACTTAATTAAGTGATTTTCCTTCAATTTCCAAACTCCCAAGCTAAATAATAGAGAAAAGTTGAGTGAAATTGGTTTAAAAATGGAGAAGATAAGTATTTATACTGCTCGGGGATTTCTTCATCGCGTTCGTGTGACCTTTTAATTATGATCACGACCCGCCTAGTCCTAAGCCATCGCGATCGCAATCATCTTCCTCGCAATTGTGAAGGACTTGAATCCGACCACTGGACCCTTCCATCATGTTCACATCCCCCACCTTCTGATCGTGATTCCCACTCAACCTTACCCTTTATGATTGTGAAGGACTCACTGCGATGCAATGAGTAAAGTAAGCTTGCACCATCAAACCAAAAACCAATAATTCTTTTAGTAAAAACAACTCTAAATGAACCCTCAGAATTTGTTCAAAATTTGTACACACAAATCAAATATGCTACCTTATCAAAAATGACATTATAGACTCAACAACATTGATTAAATTCCAAATGAAGGTCGTTTTAGTAATATGGGCCCAAGCCTATTTTATAATCCACCAAATAGCTCAAAACGAGTTCGGAGCCTAGGGACCCAACCAAAGGTGCCCCTAGTGCAAAATCAACATTTTGGAGCTAGTAGAACAATGGAATATTCTCATCTGAGGTCGCTTACCTAGAGTTTTATGAAAGTTCTATATCTCAACTTTAAAAGCACCAAAATTGAAAAATTGACTTAAAACTTAAACGAACTATCCAGGAACTGAATCACCTTTCCCAAATGACATGTAGTAGCTATAGAAAAACTCAAAACATAGAAAATGCATGAAATATAGAAAATAACCTAGAGGATCATTACAACTTATTATATGTATTCTAATAATTTGATGATATTTTAGTCAAAGAAATTGAAAATTTTATCATCTTCGTTTCAACACATCCTTGACACAGCCGAGACAATTGATCGAGAGATATAATTCTATGGCCAACGGGTTGCAAAATCTTCTAAAGATGCAAGTTTAGGTAGGTATGAAATTTGGTTCGTTTGACTTTGTTGTTAATTAAAATTTCATCAACAAATCGATCGTTTGTTGTCTTTCTACACTGTTATATATAAGTTCTAGTATAAGTGTTTTTACAATTTAATCAGATAAGGTATTATGTTATTTGATTATTTTGGATGCAGCCTTTCATTAAAAAGATATTTATTTATCTATATTTGGAATATCCTTAGAAATTTTTTTGACTACAACACTGCTTCGAACTTGTATCAAGCACGTGTTATTATGTCCCTGTCTTTATATCATTTTGTATATATCCTAGAATTACTTTATTATGCTGTTAAATCCATAATTAGAGTTTAAAATTTATTAAGCTACTTATGCATGATATCAATCTTTACTAATGCAACACTGATAAGTCGTTAATTTGATGACTTGTTGGCATTTTTAGGCTTAAATTATCATGTTTTTCCATTGATTTGGTGTTGTTATCATGTATAATGATCATTTGTACGGGTAAAGGTTGAAAATAAATATGATCAAGCCATTCAAGTCAATGGGAGATCAAATTTGTAAGAAAAAGAATTTTGCATTTATTTCATGTTTTAACTAAGAATTGGGGGTTGCAAATCCCAATTACCTTTAAACCTATATCATTCTTGACAGAGAGGATATGGGTTAGGAATGTGTGTAAACAATAACTTGAATTAGTTTATTTAATTGCATTTCTCAGACATAAGGATGCTAATTGAGGCCATAGATTGGTGAAATTGACACTTATGAGGTGTTCGACAAAATCCATCTATGTTTTCGGTGTTTTATGGACAAATTAACTCTAAAACTTCTAGATCTATCCTACCTAAGACTTCTATCTAAATTTGGAAAAATAATCAAATACCCATGCATGAATCTACACGTGGGAAGGCATAACCCTACGTCTCATTCATACTTGATTAATATGTAATAGTTTGTAGCTTCAAAATAGTACTCTCAAACAACACAATTGTTAAATTCAAAATTATTCAACCAAACCCCCATTTTTACTTTCATCTTTGTTTATTACACATTCGGGGTCAACTCTTAGTTGATTTCTAACAATCTCGAATATTGAAACCCTTGTCTTCGCTCCCTATAAATTTGGACCCAACCTTCATTGGGTTACTATACTGATAATGATCACTTACACCTTAAGGGTGTAGTTTGTGTTGTTATTTGAGTATACAAAAATTTATATTTTGGCACAACAACTCGAATACAAGTTCAAGTATAAAACAAGAACACTTATGAAGTTAGTAACACCCTTAACATAAGATCGAAAAGACCTTTCAAAGAAGTGTGTTTTTTAAAAAATTAGATGAAATAGAAAAAGGCCAAGTCCTTCGACTTCACGAAGTGTTCTTAAGGAAATAATTCCCCTCAAGTACCCGAGGTTGTAGAATTTTCCTCCCAGGATAAAATGACCTAACAATCCAACTGTAGTGGTACCTCAAACGATCAGATTCTCTTTAAACTCACTCAAAAATTATATGATCACACAAATTATTTTTAGAAAACAAGAAGAGCTTTTTGCAAAAAAATTTCATACTAAACCTGTGGAAAAAATGCAGGTTTATATAGCCATAAAGTGCCCCTTATGAAAGGTGGCAATGATTTATCCGAAAAGGTGTATCCTCTGGAAGAGTCATGTCTGTTCATTCAAAATATTGTGTCTTTTTCTGAACAGACACAAATATCCAAAAAGTCACCCCTTTTCCAAAATAATGTATTTTTTCTTCAAAAGGTTGTGTCCCTCCATTTTTCATTCACACCAATTAAACCCAACAATCCACCACATGAATGGGGAATGACTATTCTTTGTAAAACTTTACGGACAAGTATGTGATCATTAAGCAAATACTGATTGCATCTGGATAAGTGGGGTTCCCTTTGAACTTTCCGTTGTGAACATGCATCGGATGAACTCTGTTAATTGGTAGATTTAATATCTTTGAACCGTTGAGCTTTAATGTACACCTAGACAACATATGTCACACAATCAGCCTTTTACCATTTATGGTTCTCACGGTTTTGTTCGTTTTAGCCATGAACACGTCCCGGTCTCATGAGATCTTAGAGAATAGGCCTTTACTAATATTCTCCTTGAAGCGGCTTCGACTTCGCCCTCACATAGGTGATTTATAAACATTCAATCCTGTAGATTAAACTATTTGGTCAATCTATCAAATTTTGATAATCATTAAAAGACTTTACACCATAAGTCTTATCCTTATTTACTAAACAATGCCTACATCATGAGAATGGGTTGGGTATATTGACAAAAGTGAACCTATCACACACAACTTTATTTGATCTCCTTGAACCTAGATATTGGGATCTCCAATCTGCTAGGTAGAGTTACCGCTATGCTGACTTGTCGTAGGTCTTAAACCCATTCCCTTGTATGTTCTCTCAACTCCTTCTCTAGATAGGCCTTTTGCAAGTGGATCCGATATATTATCCTTTGACTTCACATAGTCAACAGTGATAATTCCACTGGAGTGAATTTCTCTAATGGTATTATGTCTCCGTCTTATGTGATGAGATTTACCATTGTACATTATGCTTCCTGCCCTACCTATTGCCGCTTGGCTATCACAGTGTATACATACTGGTGCCACTGGTTTGGGCCAATAAAGAATATCTTCCAAGAAATTCCAGAGCTATTTTGCTTCATCACTAGCTTTATTCAATGAGATAAATTCATATTCCATTGTAGAGTGAGCAATATATGTTTGTTTGGATGAATTCTAAGAGATTGCTCCTCCACCGATAGTAAATACATATCCACTCGTGGATTTTACTTCATTCGATCTGGTGATCTAATTTGTATCACTATATCCTTCAAGTACCGCGGGATATTTATTATAATGCAAAGCATAGTATTGAGTGTATTTAAGATACCCCAAAACTCTTTTCATTTCTATCTAATGAGTTTTATTGGGATTACTCATGTACCGACTTAACTTACTAATGACACTGCTATGTCTAGTCGTGTACAATTCATGATATACATTAAATATCCCAACACTCTTGTGTACTCCAACTTTGAGTCACTTTTACCTTTATTCTTTTGAAGTACAAAGCTCACGTCCAATGGAGTCTTGGCAATACCAAATTCTAAATACTTGAATTTGTCAAGTACCTTTTCAATGTAATGAGATTGTGACAATGCCAACCTTTATGGAGTTCTATGGATTCTTATTCCTAAGATCACATCCACAACTCCAAGGTCTGTCATATCAAACTTGTTGTCGAGCAGTCGTCTCATAGCATTTATGTCAAAAATGTCTATAATGATGATCAACATGTCATCAATAAATAATCAAACAATGACTTGGCAATTTGAAGTATCTTTAATGTAAACACATTTATCACATTCATTTATCTTGAATCCGTTTGCCAATATGGTTTGGTCAAACTTTGCATGCCATTGTTTAGGTGCTTGTTTTAGTTGATAAAGTGACTTAACAAGTTTACACACCTTATTTTCTTTTCCTGGAACCACAAAACCCTCATGCTGTTCTATGTAGATTTATTCCTCCAATTCTCCATTCAGGAATGTTGTTTTCACATCTATTTGATGAATTTCAGGACCATATACTGCCACCAAGGCAATTAACATCCAAATTGACGGTATCCTTGTTACTGGCGAGTATGTATTAAAGTAATCAAGACCTTCTTCCTGTTTGAAGACTTTTACTATAAGTCTTGCCTTGTATTTATCAATAGTACCATCTGCTTTTATTTTTCTTTTGAAGATCCATTTAGAACCTAAAGATTTATTTGCTGGAAGAAGATCAATCAACTCTTACGTATGGTTTCTTAAGATTGAATCAATATCACTATTGACTGCCTTTTTCCAAAAGGATAAGTCTGACGACTACATCGCTTCCTTAAATGTTTGAGTCTCATTTTCTAAGAGAAATGTTACAAAATCTGATCAAAATGAAGTTGACATTCTTTGATGTGTACTATGTCTTGAATTCTCATTATTATGTACATCCTCACTTAGTTCATCTCGAGGTCGTTTAGACCCCCACTAGACTGTTCATGTCTAGTTTTATACAGATAAATGTATTCAAAGAATTTAGCATTATCTGATTCAATTATCGTATTTTCATTAATATCTGGATGTTCGGATTAATGAACCAAAAACCGACATCTTTACTACTTTTAGCATATCCTATGAACACACAGTCCACCATCTTAGGTCCTAACCTTACACTTTAGGTGTAGGAACTTGTACCTTTGCTAGACACCCCCACACTTTGAAATATTTCAAGTTGGGTTTCCTTCCTTCCCATTTTTCATATGGAATTGATTGCATCTTACTATGGGGCACTCAATCGAGTATTTAGTTAGCTGTAAGGATAGCTTCCCCCCATAAGTTTTGTGGTAAACCTGAACTTATTAGTAAGACATTCATTACTTTCTTCAAGGTTTGATTTTTCCTTTTCGTAATTCCATTAGATTGAGGTGAATACGGGGTCGTAGTTTGATGGACAATTCCATTCTCTACACATATTTATGCAAAGGGAGATTCATATTCTGTACCCCTATCACTTCTTATAGTTTTGATCTTTTTCTCCAACTGATTTTCAACTTCTGTTTTATATTGTCCTAACGCATTTATTGCTTCATTCTTACTATTTAACAAATAGATATGACAATATCTAGTGCAATCATCAATAAAAGTTATAAAATACTTTTTCCCACCACGAGATGGTGTTGACTTCATATGATAAATATCATTGTGGATTAAGTCTAAGGGATTAGCAGCCTTATACAGATGCTTAGCATACCTTGATTCCACACACGTTTGGCATTTTGATTTATTACACTCAAAGTTTGGCAAAACTTTTAGGTTAATCAATTTTTGCAAGGTTTTTTACTTGACATGTCCAAAATGACTATGCCACAAATTGTTTGACTCTTAGCAAGTAAGAAGAAGCCTCAACTTTCTTCATTTCAACAACCATTACATAAAGTTTGAAAAGGCCTTTATTGAGGTAGCCCGTTCCTGCATATGTTTTATTCTTGCTTATTAAATCTTTCTCCAAAATAAACAAACACTTAAATCCATTTTTAATGAGAAGTGTCATCGACACTAAGTTTTTCCTAATAGTAAGAACATGGAGAACATTGTTGAGAGTTAACACCTTGCCGAAAGTGACTTTTGGAATATCTTCCCACTTCCTTCAACATTGGTTGTTATATTATTTCCCATAAAGATCACTTCTTTGGGACCTACGGAATCATAAGTAGCAAAAATTTATTTGTCCGCTCAAACATGTCTAATGGCTCCAAAATTAAACCACCATTCATTTGGATATCCAACTAGATTGCTTTCAGTGATCATATCACATAGATTTTCAAATTTTCTAGTTGTTTTCAACATGTTTATCTAATCTCTTTTCTTGTCCATAAGTCTACTTTATCTTTTAATTATTTGGAGCATCGTCCTTAACAGGATTTGCAACCATCATTGATGATTTTTCATTCAACTTATTATCCTCATCTATCTTGGAATGACTTATAAGATCTTTCAAATCAGACAATTGATTTTCAATCATTATTATTATTATTATTTAAAAATATGAGGATCTATACTTGTGAGCATTTGCATTGCAAGTTTGGCCAGTCAAAATGACATCAATTGCTGCCATTCTTTGAAGTTCACACCAAAATATTTTTCTATTTCTCTGTCATTTTCATTTCTAGAGCAATACCTGAAAGACTTAATGATGCAACATTGGTAGTCCTTGGGACAATACCATTCACAACCAAATCAATTTATTGTTCAATTTTATTCGTCATTTTTTGTCAATCTTTGACTACCCTTTAGTATTTCAGAATATTAACAATAAAAAATTTGATCTTTAGCCAAATTATTTCTAGTCAATGATGAAGTTTTTATATCTTCAAATCATCAACCGAATGAACTATGAAACATAACGAAGTTTTTATGACTTAAAATCATAATTAAATTCAAACAGAGTGAAATCCCATAGATTTTAAACTCCAGAAACCAATACAAAGATCTTAATGAATCGGTGAAGTTTTTATATTCTTCGAATCAAATTCTCATATTGATTTCTCGATGAAGTTTTTTTATTCTTCTAATCGAGGGAGTAGAATCAAAAGATTTTAGTCTCCACAAAATCAGACTAAATACAGATTAACCAAATACTTGATTTATAAATGGCGATAAATTGTTTTCCTTCACCAAACAAGCACAAAAATATATATTTTTATACTTTCCTTAGTGTTGTTTTTCTCAATTTTGATAAAATCTTATTTTTCAATAATAACTTCAAACATATGTTCAAATTAACATATGAACAATCAAATGAAGTTTTAACTCTGCATTTACAACTTTGAACTTTTAACAATAAGTTCAACCGAACTTATGAACATCAACAAAATGAAGTTCAAACTATTTTTTGAAAAATAGCAACACCAAATGTTAGGAACTTCAACACAAGCTCAACCAACTTATGAACTATCAAAATTAAGTTTCAAGAACTTCAAACACAAGTTCAAAAAGTTAAAGAACTATCAATATGAAGTTCAACTATTTACTGAAAAAATAGTAAACAAAACAATACAGATTAGTAATATTATTTTCTTAAGATTTTTGTTCTTCGGGTATACAAAAATCTATATTTCGGCGCAACAACTTCAACACAAGTTCAAGTATAAAACAAGAAGACTTATGAAGTTAGTAACACCCTCAGCACAAGATCAAAAAGACCTTTCAAAGAAGAGTGTTTTTTCAAAAAAATAGGTGAAATAGAAAAAGGCCAAGTCCTTCGACTTCACGAAATGTCCTTAAGGAAATAATTTCCCTCAAGTACCCGAGGTTGTGGAATTTTCCTCCCAGGATAAAATGGCCTAACAATCCGACTGAAGTGGTACCTTAAATGATCAGATTCTCTTCGAACTCACTCAATGATTAGATGATCACACAGAGTATTTTCAAAAAACAAGAAGAGCTTTTTTGCAGAAATTTTTCATACTAAACTTGTGGAAAAATACAGGTTTATATAGTCATAAAATATCCCTTCCGAAAGGTGGCAATGGTTCATCCGAAAAGGTGTATCCTTTGAAAGAGTCATGTCTTTTCATTCGAAACATTGTGTCTTTTTCTGAATAGACATAATTGTTTGAACAATCACTTCTTTTCCAAAACAATGTGTCTTTTCCTCAAAGGGTTATGTCCCTCTATTTTCCATTCACACTAATTGAAGCCAATAGTTTGAGCGTCATCAAATTTTGGAACCGTCATCGGGGAGTGAAATATAGTTTTCATTCCAATTGTGTTTTTAGTCAGTTTGGGTTAGCAGTAGTGCTTATTTTACATTGTTTGTTGTTTTTGTTATTTTTCTGGTGAGGATAATAGTAAACACAATACTATGATCTAACACATAGTAATACCAATACTTTTTAGGGATATCTCGAGGACAATGATCAACTTAGAGATGCAGGCTGAGCTAATGCTATCCATATTTCACTAGCGGCTAAAAATGAAGTATTTCACGTTACTAGCGTGATGCTTCCTTTGATTCAAATAAAAGTGTTGTTTGGAGGACAAGCACATGAGGATTTAAATCTACACTTGAAGAATTTCATTGATGCGTGCTCTCCATTTGACATAGTCAACACATCTCAAGAATCAATCTGTTTGTATTTTTTCCATCCTCTTTGATGGGAGAACATGTCTTATGGTTGGGGTCTTTGCCTTCGGGATCTATCACTTCATGGGTTGAGCTCACGAAAGTATTTTTTGATAGGTACTTTCCACTTTATTGGATGGCAACTGGGGTGAAACATCAATTTTCTCCAACTTAATAGTGAACCGTTATATAAGGCTTGGCAAAGATTTGATAATACGATAATGCAATTCCCAAATCATAACTTCCTGGATAAATGCTTCTTCAAATCTTCTATATGGATTTGGATTAATTGAACAAGATGGTAGCCGATAATGTGGTTGGAGGATCTATTATCAAACAATCTTATGGTTTATGGTGGCTTTATTGGATTAAATAACCAAGAAAACTATAGGTTGGAACACAATAGATACCGAGGTGGTCGTGGGACCTCCTTGCACATCTTTTGAAAGCCAAGAGCAAAGGAAAAAAGATGAGGAAAGATATGAGAATATGGCTACAGTAATGACTCAACTTGATCTCCTTACCAAGCATGTAATGAGAGATCCTTCTAAGGCATTAACATTGTTGCTTATAAGAGTGTTATGAATAATGAGGAATCTAGTCTATTGATAAGAAAATTTGATTTTTGTCAAACTAATCAGGGGGGTCCTACTCTACCTCTCAAAGGCAAGGTGGGAATCAATGCTAAAAGAAAAGGAATCATGATAGACATTAGCGTGATAGAGATCTAGATTAGAGAGATAATAATAAGAATTATGATTGGTACATACCTCCATATAATAGGGCCAAGGGTAAAGAGTCAAGCCCTGTTGATCCAGAGCAGTTCAAAAGTGAATGTCCTTGTTTGTAGCTTAATGGGTGTTGAGGAAACTAATAAGATACTCAGAGAGATGAAAAGTGATTTTTGAACACTTAATCAGATGGTGATATCTCATTCATCCTCTATCAAGCAATTTGAAACTCAAGTGGGTCAAATCTTGGCTCATCTTAAAGCAAGTCCAAAGGATGGATTTCCAAGTGACATAGTTACTAATCCTAACAATGATGATCACGTTATGGCCACTGTCAATAGGAGTGGTCGGACTCTTGGTAAATATGTTGTTGATTTTGATGAAGACCCCAATTAAAGAAGAAGTGCTGAACAATAAATAAAAGAGAAATCAGCTATATCATTCATTTCAAAGACCAATAAGACAATTATTGAAAACCCAAAGGTAGTTGAATAAAGGGTTAAAAGTAAGAAATCACCGAAAGCGGTTGATGGTAATTCTCCAAAACCAGATGAAAATCCAGTTTTTACTTTGTCACAAATCAAGGTTCCTTCCCCATTTCCATAAAGACTTAAGAAGAATAAATATTATACCAAGTTCAAGAACTTTCTTGCAAAATTTAGCAACCTATCGGTGAATATTCCTTTGTTAGAAACTTTACAAGAGATGCCCGAGTATGCTAAATTCTTGAAGAATTGGGTCATAAGGAAATAAGTCATGTATTTTAAAACTATATAGGTAACCTACAATTATAGTGCCATAATTTCTAGCATAATAATGGTGAAGAAGTAAGACCTGGGTGCATTCACTATTCCTTGCACTATTGGGGTGCACAATTTCAGAAAAACATTATGTGATCTTGAGGCAAGTATTAATTTGATACCATTTTTTATATTCCAAAATTTAGGAATGGGTGTCCCCAAACCAACCATAATGAGGTTTTTAATGGTATATTGTTCTATCAGAAAACCCATGGGAGTGTAATGTGATGTTCTTGTGAAAGAGGAATGGTTCATCTTCCCATCCAATTTTTTTGTCTTAGATTGTAAAATGGACCATTAGGTCTCCATCATCATTTGTAGGCCATTCTTGGCTATTGAATGGGCCTTGATTGATGTTGAATGTGGTGAAATAAAGTTCAAGTCAATAATGAAGAAGTTTCCTTCAATGTATGTAAGTCCACGAAGCAACAAAAAGACTTACAAGTTGTTTCAATAATTGATATGATTGATAATGAGGTTTCTAGGACCGTAAAAGTGGACCTAATGGATGACCCCTTGGTGGGTGGATTGGTAAACTTAGTGAGTGAGACAATTGAAGAACATGATGAAGTGGTTGTTTCACTTATGGGTTATGGCTCTTATACTAAAAAATCTTCCAAGTCGAATCCTGATTTGAAGAATTGTGAAAGTCCACCCGCCAATTCTTCTATTATTAAATCACCTTAACTTGAGATTAAGTTGGTGAATTAACATCTTCAGTATGTATTATTGGATGAGAACAACACTTTTCTAATCATTGTTGTTAGTGATCCATCATCTCGATAAGTGAATGCCTCAAAATCTATTATGAATACGTTTATTCGAGCTATTGGGTGGACTATAGCAGACATAAAAGGCATTAATCTTAGAACTTGCTCAAATATCAAAATGAAGAGGTGGAATAATGATAATACATTGAAACACGAGTTTTGAATTGGTGATGATGTGGTCCTCTTCAACTCTGGGTTGAAAATTTTCATGGAAAAGCATAAAACCAAGTGGTTGGTCTATTCGTAGTCGAGAATGTCAATCCAAGGAGAGAAATAAAATTAGAATCCCATGAGAAGAGAAAGTTTGTTTTAAATGTGAGAAGATTGAAGCATTTCCATGTGGGCGGATCCAGAGCGGCTAAGTTTAAGTCATTTCGGTTCAAGGATCACAAATGACGAACAAGTGATGCATGCCATATCTATAACTAAAGCTCTTCTTGGGAGGCAACCCAATGTTTATTGTTGATGTTTACTAGTCTTTTAGATACTAATTTTAGTTAGTTTTGGGTGTTTTTAGGTAATATCACATGTTGGGATGCATTGAAAAAGGTTCGGGGACTCAAAACTATGCCCCAAACCTAACTTTTGATGCAAAATTAAGCCACAAACTTGAAAGATACTCCATTGGCATACGTGGAATTTGCTTGAGCATCCGAGGCACAGATCAGGCATATCTTAAGAGTAGGCTGCACTACCTTGACCTACGTGGGATCTACTTGAGCAACCCAGGCGCATCTTGGGCGTCGATAGCCTTTTTTTGAGCCATAAATCAGGTAAGCACTACTTGGACCTGCTTGAGTATCCTCGGCATAGGTCAGACATAGAATTTATGTATGATCCACTGGTTTGGGGCTGTAAGGACCCTGCATGCACATACTAGGCAGAGGGTGGGTTCATGTAATACCCCGAGTTTTCCTTGAGCTTACTTATCAGTCAATGACTCACTTGCCCAGTCATGAAGACTTATTACTAGTCGTAGAGCTCAAATCATAGTCAAACTATTGATACTTGTCTGTGGTTCTGCCATGATATAAGTCGTAAGGACCTATACGAGTAGTATAGTTCCAGTCTTAGTCAACAAGTGAAGGTGCCCAATTTTCTTCCTTGATAATGACGGGACCCATAGAACACCTCAAAAATCCAAGAAATTGTTAAAACCATGCTTTATGTTCATAAAGAAAAATCAAGCATCATGTTTGATTAGTTTTATAAATTATTTAGACATATATTAAGAACTCAAATAGCTCCTAACTTATGAATAAGTCAAAACATCCCTTAGCAATCAAATTCTTGTGAACTATATAACTATAGTAGGATTCAAATAAGAATAACTTTTGGTTTACTATTAATTTTTGAGATCACTACCCACAAAAAATAGATAATTGAATTAGCTTTCCAATGATACCAATTTCGCCTTAATTCGATGTCGGGGTGAAAATTTATGGACAAAATATTGAAGCACAGACAAAACTGCCCAGACTACGACTCGTAATGTCTTATTATGGGTCATTAGGAAGGAGACGTAATCTGGGCAGTAGAGGATGAAATTGGACTTTTGACCATGAATCAAGTCACGACTCATAGACAGAGCCTACATCATGACCTAAGTCGTTGGGACTACTTCTATGCGGCTTTCAAATGATACTAAGGGTTTTGGGTCCTTTTTCCACTCTTTTCACCCCAAAACTACACCGTTTAATCTATTTTAAGGCTGAATAAAAATCCAACACTACCCCAAATCCCTCATTCTTAACACAACTCCAAATTACTCTACAAACATGTAATTTTCTCTTCTTTCAAAGCAAGATATAGGGGCTTTCATCTCCAAGTCCAAATCCTCCCCAAAACTTCAATTCAAGAATCAAAGTAGGTATGTGGGGTTTGAAAAAGGATAACCTTTCATCCCTGTTCTCCAAAACATTGATTTTATTGTTGAATATATATGATTTTGATTAGGGTTCATACCCAATTTCCATGTTTTGAGATTATGGCTTTATCAATAGATTTGAAGTCTAGTTTGCACAAGAATTAACCTTCACTTGAGTTTTCACTTATCTAATTGAAATTATAAGATGAATTTTAGTACAATGACATGAAAATTCATGAGTTGATAAGTATGCATGATTTTAATATGATTTAGTCAGTTTACCAAAAAAGAGCATATAAATTTATCATGGTTCTCAGTTTGTAAGAAGTTTAGACTTGCCATTTTAGATTACTACAGTATGATTCAGCTTACTGCTTTGATATTATGATCTCAAATATGATATGAAATTTACACAGTATTTATGAGCCTAAGTTATTGATAGAAGCATGATTGGTTTTTAGATTTACAAACCCATATGCTTATTTTAAAGTGAATTTCATCAATATGAGCTTATAGTATATATGTTTTTGGAGTAGTATTTAGCACCAATAGGGAAGTATTGGTTTAGAGCATACTATTTCTCAGAAACTACGTGCCCCTTAGGTTTAGGGGCCTCACCAGAGAGTGTTACCCTTGCCTAATAAGGGCTCAGTAGTGATCATGCCAGTTCAGGTTCTACTCCAATGGCAAGGATAGAACATACCTCCTCAATGTGGGTCAGACGTTGGACTCCATGATAGTTTGCATGGTTTATATTGGTTATGATAATCTCCCACAGAGAAAACCATTAACAAAAATTAAGTGTAGTAATTCACCAAGTTTGTGATATTATGCTTTGTTGTTCATATTTTAAGATATGTCAGCTTTTAATTTATTTTAGTCTCTTGGTGGATCGATTTACACTTAGCATGCATGCTTTTAAGATTATGCATTGATTCAGTTTACTTATGCCTTCACCCCATATACTTAGTATATTCCAGAAGTACTGACCACATATATGTCTATACGCTACATTATTTCATAATTTAGGTTCTGTTGTTCGTCTCCAATATCATGATTAATCACGGGCACCATTTCCTATATTCAGATAGTTGGCAAGTCCTTATAGTTTAAGGGCTAAATTTATGATGATTCCAGATGTTAGATGTAATTATTCCAGGTATTTAGCTTTCAATTTTGGTAGCTGGGGTCTATCCCAGTGGCTTTTCAGTAATTAAATTAAAGGCTTGTCAAGACTAGCCAGATTATGTTTCTTTTTGTTTTCCCTAGTTTTGAAGGTTATTAAGTTAAAGAGTTTTAGTTCACAATAATCATATGATTGAATTCCATTTTAAGTTTTCTTCAGTATTTACTCATAAAGTTTACCTTTATTTAGAGCTGAGTAGATATCATGAGTTAGCTTGGGTTATTCGTAGTCTTAAGTACCGTGTGATATTTAGGGATACTTTTGGGGCATTACAAACTTGAAACTTCACTACTCGAGTGCAATAATTGACTGATGGATAGCATGAATGGAGCCAATCCATGCATAAAATAACACCAAAATCTACCATTTCTAGCTCTATTAAATCTGCAAATGTGATCTTATGAAAGACTGTAATAAGGCACTTTTCATATACTCGTCTAGCGATAACTGACTCACCCACTGGAGTAGAAACTAAGAAGGATTCAAGACTTTTGGGATTCACTCCTAAATTTATAGCAATAAGTAGGGTCACAAAAGAGAGGTTTGACCTAAGGTCTAGCAATACGTAAACATCAAAGTGAAACTTATGGAGTATACCAGTGACAACATATGGATATCTCACCTGTTCTTGACTAGATGGTATAATATAAAATCAATTCTGATGTTAACCACCCCTGGTACCAGATGATGCACCCTGCTGTGGAGCTGGGCAACCTGACTAAGCTGCTGTATTTGTAGAATGAGTCTAAGGCCGAGCATCTCTACTTCCTTGCTTAGTATAAGATCATTTCTTGATTTTATGTCCCGTCTTATCACAACCATAAAAACCACCTCTACCCAATAAGCACTTAATCGAATGGGTCTTACCACGCTTTATCTCTTATCTTAAAGCTCGAAAGTTAATAGTAAAAGAGTGTATATACCACCTAGTTTGAGTTAAAGACACTAATTCTAAAGCCCTAATCATTTAGTCAGTCCGTATGGTCAATGAATTTTAGAGGTCTTCCCAGAAGATCTACCCGGGGGACCTCCCAATAGAGAGATAGAGTTTAGTATTGATTTCCTTCCTAATACCTAGCCTATATCCATTTCTCCCTACCGTATAGCTCTAGTCGAGCTTAAAGAATTGAAGGATCAACTCAAGGCCCTCTTAGTTAAGGGTTTTATTAGACCTAGTGTTTTCCCGTGGGGTGCTCCAATTCTATTCATACGTAAGAAGGATGACACTTTCAGAATATACATAGACTACAGAAAGATAAACAAGGTCACCATCAAGAATAAGTGCCCTATTCCTAGGATTGATGATCTATTTGATTAGCTACAGGGATCCCGATGGTTTTCCAAAATTGATCTCAAGTCGGGGTAACACTAGTTGAAGGTCCAAAAGTGTGACATCCTAAAGACTGCCTTCCAAACACGGTATGGTCACTTTGAGTTTGTGGTTATGTCTTTTAGACTAATAAATACTCCTGCAGTCTTTATGGATTTGATGAACAGGGTCTTAAAGCTATACTTGGACATGTTTTTCATTATTTCATAGGTTACATACTAGTATATTCTCAATGTGGGGAGGAGCACGCAGACCATTTATGAATAGTTTTGCAGAACCTTAAGGATCGTCAGATTTATGCAAAGTTTAGTAAGTGTGAATTTTGGTTGGAGTTTGTTACAGTTTTGGGTTATGTTATTTTGAGGGTTGGTATTTATATAGACCCTCAGAAGATGAATGCAGTGAAGCATTGGCCTAGAACCATTACTCCATCTAATATTCGGAGCTTTCTAGGTTTTGCCAATTAATATAGGAGATTTGTTGAGGTTTTTCCTTAATATCTGCACCATTGACTAAGTTGACTCAAAAGAAGGTGAATTTTATATGGTCATATAATTATGAAAAGAGTTTCCAAAAGTTGAAGGATAGACTGACTTCGGCTTCAGTGTTAACCTTGCTGGAGGGGTTGGAAAAATTTATGGTGTACTATGATGCTTCCAAAGTAGGGTTAGGTTGTGTTTTGATGAAAAATAAGAGGGAAATATCCTATGCCTCCAGAAAGATTAAGGACCATTAATAGAATTATCCAACCCACAATTTAGAGTTTGCGGCTGTTGTGTTTGCTTTGAAGATTTGGAGGCACTACTTATATGGTGTGTTATTGACATTTTCACTAATCATAAGGATCTCCAATATGTATTTATACAAAAGAAGTTGAATCTTCATCAGAGAAGGTGGTTGGAGTTGTTAAATAATTATGACATAAATGTGCTTTACCATTTGGGTAAGGAAAATATAGTGGCAGACGCACTAAGTTGTATATGGGTAGTGTGGCTCATCTAAAGAAGGAAGAGCAGGAGTTGGTCAAGGAAGTTCATAGATTAGCTCATTTGGGTATATTTTTTCTTGATATGAATGATGGGGGAGCAGTGGTCCAGAATGATTTGAAATCGTCCTTAGTACTGAAAGTGAATGAGAAACAGCGTTCTCCCAAGGGGGAGATGGTGTTCTTCATTATCAATGTCGACTTTGTGTTTTGAATATGGATGGGCTAAGAGAAATGATAGTGGCAAATACTCATAGTTCAAAGTATTTGATTCACCCTGGAGCTACTAAGATATAACATTACCTGCGAGAAATTTATTGGTGGAATAGTATTAAGAGGGACATAGCAGAGTTTGTAGCCAAGTGTCCCAACTATCAACAGGTAAAGATTGAGCATCAAAGGCCTGGAGATACATTGGTATATTGGAATTCCCACTTGGAAGCTGGAGTTCATCAATATGGATTTTGTTAATGGACTTCCTTGCACCAAACGTCAGCATAATTTAATTTGGGTTATCATGGACCGAATGACCAAATCAGCCTATTTGTTTCTTATTAAGACTTCATATACAGGGTAATATTATGCTAAGATATATATTCACTAATTTGTAAGACTCCATAGGATTCCCTTGTCCATTATTTCAGACAGAGGCACATAATTCACTTCCCAGTTTTAGCTATCATTTCAGAAAGGCCTTTGTACGAAGGTGAAGCTTAGTACCGTTTTTCATCCATAGAAAGATGGTTAGGCTGAGCGTACAATTCAGACACTAGAAGACATATTGAGAGTATGCGTGATGAACTTTAAGGGAAGTTGGGATGGTTATTTACATTTGATTGAGTTTTCTTATAATAATAATTATCATGCTAGTATTCAAATGGCTCCCTTTTAAGCATTGTACGGGTGTAGATGCCAGTCACCTATAGGTTGGCTTGAATTTGGTGAAGTGACCTTGATTGGTCCGTGACCTATTCTTGAAACTATGGAAAAAGTCCAGTTGATACGTGAGAGGTTGAGAACTGCTCAAAGTCACCAGAAATCATATGCAGACGTAAGGAGGAGATAACTAAAGTTTGAAGTAGGTGATTGGGTGTTCTTAAAGGTGTGGACCATGAAGGAAATAATACAATTTGGAAGAAAGGAAAGCTTAGTCCCTAATTTATTGGTCTTTAATAAATAGTAAGGTATGTTGGAGAAGTTTCTTACGAGTTAGATCTTCCACAAGAATTAGCCGTCGTCCATCCTGTTTTCCATATTTTGATGTTAAAGAAGTACATTGGGGAACCATCCTTAGTATTACCATATAAAGTATTAGAGTCAAGGATAGCTTATCCTAGAAGAAAATCCTAGTTGAAGTTCTTGATTGATAAGTTTTAAGGATAAGGAATTAAGACGTGGTTTTAGTAATAGTCCTTTGGAGGAATCAGTTGGTTGAGGGAGCTACTTAGGAAGCGGAGGCAGACATGATGACCAAGTACCTTCATCTCTTCTCTTCGAATTCAATCCCTGCTTGAGGCATTTTGGTTTTTTAGTCATTGAATTCTTTCTCTTAGACTATATAAGTTACTTTTATGTCGTATCATGTGTTCTTGAGTTGTTACGTACACGTATCAGTTATAAGTTCAATTATAGCTTGGTTTGGAAATTTCAGCTTTTCCCCAACTCTTTATCCCTGATAGTTCTCAATCAAGGATGAATGATTCCAAGAGGGAGTAAATGTAATACCCCAAGTTTTTTGGAGCTCACTGCTCAGCTATTGACTCACTTGCCAAGTCATGAAGACTCATTATGAGTCGTAGGGATAAAATCATAGTCAAAACAGCGAGAGTTGTTCGTGGTTCTTCCACTTCATGAATATCACATAACGAGTTGTAAGGACAGTATATGAGTCGTATATCTCAAATCGTAGTCAGCCCAATGGAGGTGCCTAAGTTTCTTCCTTGATAGCCACTAGACCTATAGAACACCCCGAAAATCCAAGACATTATTAGAATCATGCTTTATGTTCATGAAGAAAAATCAAGAATCATGTTTGATTAGTTTTATAAATTATTTAGTCATATATTAATATCTCAAATAACTCCAAACTTATGAACAAGTCAAAACAACCCTTAGCGATCAGATTCTTATGGAGTATATAACTATAGTAGGCTTCAAATGAGAATAACTTTTGTTGTACTAAGAATTTTTTATCTCAATACCCACCAACGGATAGGTAATTGAATTAGAGTTCTAGCGATATCAATTTCCCCTTAATCTGATATCGGGATAAAAAGTTTTGGCAAAAATACTGAAGCATTGACAAAGCTACCCAGACTACGACTGTAATGTTTCATTACAGGTTATTAGGAAGGATTCAAAATCTAGGAAATAGAGGCTGAAATTGGATTTTTGACCATGACTCAAGTCCACACCCTACGAGTCATGACCTAAGTCATTGGGACTGCTTCTAGATAATTTCTAAGGGTTTTTTGGTCTTTTACAACTCTTTTAACCCCAAAACTACGTCGTTTAAGCTATTCAAGGCTGAATAAAAACATAAAACAACCCTAAATCCCTCATTCTCAACACAACACCAAATTACTCTACAAAAAATATGATTTACTCTTCTTCCAATGCAAGAAATTGTGGTTTTCATCTGCAAGTCCAAATTTCCAAAACTTCTATTTAAGAATAAAAAGTAATTAGGTATGTGGGGTTTGAAAAAGGATGACCTTTTATCCTTGTGTCCATAAACGTTAATTTTAAAGTTGAATTTATGTTATTTCAATTAGGGTTCATATGGAATTTTCATGTTTTGAGATTACGGCCTTATCATGAGATTTAAAGTTCTGTTTGCACAAGAATTTAACTTCACTCATGTTTTCACTTATATAGTTGTTATTATTAGATGAATTTTAATAACTTAACATGAAATTTCATGAGTTGATAAGTATTCATGATTTTAATATGATTTAGTCAGTTTACCAAAAAGAGCATATAAATTTATCATTATTCTCAGTTTGCAAGAAGTTTAGACTTGACATTTCAAATTAATACAATATGGTTCAGATTACAATTTTGATCTTATGATCTCAGATATGATATGAAATTCACATAATATTTATGAGCCTGAGTTATTGGCAAAAGCATGATTGGTTTTTAGATTTACCAAACCCATATGCTTAGTTTAAAGTGAATTTCATCAGTTTAAGCTTATAGTATACATGTTTTTGGAGTAGAATTTAGCATCGAGAGTGATGTGTGGGTTCAGCGCATCCTATTTGTTAGAAACTATGTACCCTCATAGGTTTAAAGGCGTCACTAGAGAGTGTTGCCCTTGCCTAATATGGGCTCAGTTTAGTGATCACTTTAGTTTAGGTTCTACTAAAATGGCAAAGATAAAACAAACCTCCTCAGCATGTGTCAGACGTTGGACTCCATCATAGCTCACATAGTTTATGTCGGTTATAATAATCTCCCACAGAGAAGTCATTTTTTAGAAATTAAGTATAGTAATTCACCAAGTTTATCATATTATGCTTTGTTATTCAACTTTTAAGATATGTCAGCTTTTTATTTATTTCAGTCTTTTGGTGAGTCTATTTACACTTAGAATGCATGTTTTTAAGATTATGCATTGATTCAGTTTTACTTATACATTCAACCCCATATACTCATTACATTCCATAAGTACTGACCACATATATGTCTATGAGCTACATTATTTTATAATGTAGGTTCTGGTGTTCGTCCCCAGCAACACAATTAATCGTGGGCACTATTTCCTACATTCATACAGTTGGTCAGTCCTCATAGTTCGAGGGCCAAGTTTATGATAATTCTAGATGTTAAATGTAGTTATTCCAGTTATTTAGCTTTATAGGTTTGGTAGCTGGGGTCTGTCCCAGTGGCTCTTCGGTGATTAGATTAGAGGCATGTCAATACTAGTTAGATTATGGTTTTTTTTGCTTTCCCTAGATTTGAAGGTTATTAAGTTATAGAGTTTTAGTTGATATTATTCATATGATTGAATTCCATTTTAAGTTTTCTGCAATATTCACCCAAAAGTTTACCTTTATGAGAGTTTAGATGTAAGACCCCACAAAATTTCTAAGCTTAATTCATTCTTTTAGGCTTGTCAAGGGGTCTTAGACTTAGAAAATTCTAGCTAAGTTCCCAGAATTAATTTATTTTTGGCCTTCAAAAGTTGGCAATCTCATTTCGTGACCTTAATGTGCCTTAATGGTTCATATTTTTGTTGATTCATGACCAGAGAGGTCGATAGGTGTTCTCGAATAGGTTTCAAATTTTTTAGAACTCGTTTAGACCACGTTTGGTGTTCCAAAATAGTGGACCAATGCGATCTTGGCGCTCCGCATCACCTATCGCTTTGGTTAACATTTTTGTAGGGACTACCAGTAAAAACAACTGAGGTTTGGTGTGATCATGGCGATTTGCATTGCCAATCGCATCGATTCCCAGTTTTTAGTCATTAAATGTCCGCGTCTTTAAGGGCAAAAGGGTCAATTTCCCACCCCCTATGTAAGCTTATAACATGAGATTCAGCTAGGTTTTCACCAAAATATAATTTTTTCTCTCAAATTCTCTCAAGAACAAGTCTAGGGTTTTCAATTGAAGGTTCTAATCCAGGATATTCCATCGTTAATCTTTAAGAAACTTCCATCTAAGGTGTATAAAGTGTTGATTCATGGGTTCCTTTCACCCATGAAGCTCAAGAAACCCTTTCAAAAATATAAATTTTGAATTCTATGTTATGAATTGAATCATATCCATGTTTATGTTGTTGAATAACTACCAAGATGAAATCTTTAATACCTATAACGAAATTATGTTAGAATATGATTGGAATTCTTGTATTTGAAGTGAAAAATATTACTATGATGTATTATTTTAATGTTCATGCCTAAGCCTCAAGTTATGCACGTAAGGTGTTTGCTAAAATTCCTAAAAGAATAAGAATTATGCTTTATGACTTAGTTGCAACCAAATTAATGAATCCATGCTTTACCCTTATATTTACAATGACCTCTATATGGTTGTTATGCATTGTTATGGTTCGGTGGAATGCTCATGATATTATACTTATGAAATTATGACATGTTTATATATATTCCTATTCATGTGTAAGCTTATGACATACAAATACTTCATGAAAATCCCCAATATTTGTGCTATGAATTGTTGACTATGGTCATGCGTTCAAGAAGTGTCATGTCTTGTGAGTATCATGCTATCGAGTCCTGGGGGTACTTGTACCCAACAATTTAGCTGTGTGCCTAGATCCAGTGTCAATTTTAGGATAATCTCAGTCACACCATGATTAGTAGTATTTTCAATCAGTTCAGAACTCAATAGACTTCAGTCAGTTACATGACTCAGAAGAACTCAGTAATCTCATGAACTCAGTTAGTTAACAGAATTTAGTAACATTCCGTTAGTCCACAGAACTTAGTGAACTCAGTCTAGTTCATCTCAGTATGATTAGTTTAGTGTCTATTCAGTTGGGAGTAGGATTTAACATTGAGGAAACCCAAGGATGAGGGCACACACTGACAGTAGAGGGTGTGAACCTTAGAAGCAATCCTTGTGTTCTAGAACTATGTAGCCAACATAGGTTGAGACATCAACACTGACAGTTAAGTATTGATGAGGTGGATTAAAATTTCCAGTTGAGGGTTCTATCGCTCTTATTTGGGGACACTGCCAGATGAGGATCACTCATAGCTTGTCCTTACCAGTGGTATGATATTGACACCCTTCCAATTGGGTTTTCAGATTGGACCCCAACTCTATACAGAAAAAGGGAATGTCATTTAGATGACTACTTCCCACAGACTCAGTCTTAGTCTCAGTAAAAGAACTCATATAGTTCTTCAGACTTAGGAGTGTCAGATACAGTCACTCAGTTCAGTAAGAAACTTAGCTAGTTCCATCAGAATTAGGACTGTCAGACACAGTCACTCAGTTAACGGTACATCTGTTATACAAAACTCATGTTATCAGTATTCATACTCAGTAGTCAATATTATCACGATCTAATTTATAGTAATGTATTCATGCATGTATTCTCACATTTATGTTATTCAGTCAGTTAGTATTGTTCATGCATATGAACCCCATGCATTCAGCCTACCTCACTTTGCATACCAGTATATTTAGACGTACTGACACATACTTTTTTCTATGCTATGGTGTTTTATACCATAGGTTCAGGTGCTCAAGTTCCCAATCGCACTTAACTTCAGATTCAGCCATCAATAGTAGATTGCAGTGAGTCCTCATTATTCGAGGATAGCATGATTATTTCATTACTTCATTATTTCTATTTTAGTAAACGGAGTTAGTTGGGGACATGTCTCATCAACTCCACAGCTTTCAGATAGTTTTGAGGCTTTTAGACTAGTATATTTAAATAGTTTATTTTAGTTTTTGTATTGATATACCATATTTCCATATATTATGTTTTATCAGATACTTGAACCTTATGACCTTTCAGCCCTTTTATTCCTCATTTATACAATATATTATGCAGTGCTCAGTTACAGATATCAGTCATGGGTTAGCTTGTGGTTCTTCAGGATTGGTAGCACCGTGTAGCATTCTGAGTATCCGATCCAGGAGGTTACATTAGAGCTTAGTAGATATCATAGGTTATCTTGGTCTACTTATAGTTTTAAGCACCGTGTGACATCCATGGGGTACCTTCGGGGTGTTACAGCACAAGTCCCTTAAACCCTTGGTAAATGTTGGATTTCTTCATATTCTCCCATTTCTTCAACCTAAATTCAAAAATTCTCACTTTCATTTCAAGCATTCAACTCTGGATCATTGCATTGGGTTGTTCTTTCATTTTTTTCCCTCTCTTAAGTAAACTGAAAAGATATGATATTTGGTGATTTTCTCTTTGAATTTCTTTTAAATTGTAAATGGTGTTTCAATTCCATGGTACCTTTAGCTTTGAATTTGATTTAGTTGAGCTTATTTTGGTGAATTGTGCTTGTTGTAGTAAATATTATAGAATGTGTGCCTTGTTTTTACATGTTTAACTGGTAATCCCTGCTTACTTAAACTAGTGTATACCATATGTTTGATGAGATACCTACTCGAAGTTTGATTGTTAAATTGAGTGGTGGGTGATCTAATTGGGTTATTATGAGTAAAAATGATGTGTTTGGTGATGAATTGGGGAATTAGGCTTGCTCATGTGTGCTTTTGTTCTATTTTTCCAAGCTTTTATCGTTCATGCACACCATATGTTTGTTAAAATGTCAATGAGAGAGAAATCTCTTAAATATTACTAATGGATAATATATTCATTCTTAAGGAAGTAATATGAGTCCAATTGATCCTTCATGGTAGAAATCGATGGTTTTTGGTTGAAACTATTGATAAATGTTGCTTCCATGGTTTGGTTGGTAAATATTCTTTACATAGAATCCACGGGTGAAGTCTGAGTAACCCAGAAGACATGACTATTTGTCTTGTCCTATGATATTGGGTGATGTCATTCTTAAGGGTATAGATTCATTTTTATTTCCATTGGTGTCACGGATGTTATAGGAGCTAAATTGGCAAAATGTGAAGATAGTGTGGCAATTTAGAGTCTCAATTGGTGGAATATTGTGATGATATAGTCCCATAAGTTGAATTGATCATGTTACCTTGCATCACCATAATTTTTCTTTATCCTTATTTTCTTTCTTAATGTATGAAAATCACAAAACATGTTTTGTCTTTGTTCTTTTGCTTTGATTTTGTTCTTTTCTTTTCCATAGGTATGTCTCCAAGGATGACTTTGCCATGTGATACTAAGAAGGGCACCATTTTGAATGAGAGCAAGGCAAAACCTATGACCAACAAGGGAAACAAATCAGCCTCTAGTCCTGAAAAATAAACCACAAGTTGAGCTAGATGGATAGTTGGGGCTTGTTCTAGCTCTCGACAAAATGATGATTTGCCTTTTGTAGCAGACCCGATTAGAGGATCCCATTCTGATGAGGCTCCTATTAAGACAGTATGACCATTCACTATCATGGACCCAAGCGCCTAGTGTGCCACAGGGAGTCTTTACCTACCTCTAGTTCCTTTTTATTTTTACATTGGGGAAAATAAATGAATTTTAGTGAGTGGTGGGGCATCTTATTCTACAGTTGATGGTCTGGACATATTGATTTCACTTGATGGTATAGGTTGGATGGATTGTAGAGACATACTTTTTTTTTTTACATCTTGATGCTTATTTAGCCCTTATGAGGCTTGTTTTTTATGATCGACATTGCTTTGGATGTGACCTTTGTGGGGCATATTGATGATGATGTTGAATATTGTCCTTTCTGGGCTTATTTCATGCGCTTAATATTAATGTGGTACCCAATTATGATTTTATTAGTATTGATGGTGTATTTCAGGGGATGGTTACAAGATCGTTATGCATTTTTCTTGTCACCTTTTGTATACTCATGTCCAATAAACTCCAAGATTTTTTTTTCAAAACTCAGTTCTTTCCTAAGGAGAATTTTTTTTAATCTTTTTTATTTATTTTATTTTAGTTTCTTTATCAAACCGAGTGATAGTTCACTCATGATGGATGATAATGTGACATCCTTATAAGAAGTATCTAGCCTTTCGAGTTGATTTGAAATAGGCAAAAATTTGAAAATACTTTCAAAATGTCATTGGCAAGGAATGAAGTGATTTTGAGAAAAATAAAAAATATATTTTTCTTTCTTTAAAAAAGAGCAAGGATGTTTTTGAGCTTTCTCTTGAGTGAGACCATTAAATTTAATTTTTGGCTCACTCTTTACAAGGATGAGTCTTTGACTCAGAGTAATTTAGTAAGCTCAAATTGGTTGGGAGACTAACTTTTTGCTCTATGAGTGCGATGCCTTATGTGGTGAGATCTTTGAATAATTCTTGTACATACGTGTAATCTGGAACTTACCCCGAGTGTATTCAAATGAAATCCTAGGCAAACTTGGTTTGGAGAATGACTCGAGGACATTTTTGAACATGGCTAAATTCCAACCTTAACATTGTCCCTTAGTAGCCTCTTTGATCCTTTTGCCCAATTTTTTTCTTCTTTTCATGATAACCATGCTAAAACACCTAAACCCTTTTTGAAACTAAAAACTCTTTCTTTGTACTTAACCTCCTTTGATGCATTACATGATTCTAAGTAAGGAAATATAGGCGACAACTTAAGTTTGGGGGGTTGTGTAATTATGAGATTGATTTAAGGGTAGTTTAAACTCTGAGTTTGGGGAAGATTGTGATATGCCAATATGAGTTAAGAAAAGTGTATGTTGAGTTGTGGAATCATTAGCTTAAGAGACAAGATATGTGATTGATAACAAAGTGGAATAACCTAGCCCATAGAAATTGAAGAGAAATTAATTAAATGGAGAGATATGAGAATATTAAAGTGAGAACATCTCTTCAACAAGCCAAAGAAGTGAAGAAGAAAATGATGTATTGGATTTGTTTAGTAATTTCTAAGCTAAGGATTAAAAGAATCAAAAAAAAATAACTTAAAGGTGAATAAGGTGGATAATTTGAGAAATTTGGGGTGGAAGGGGATAAGCAATGGCATTGAAGAAGTTCTTTTAGGCCCATGATTTATATATTCTTCCCGCACCTTAAACCTTCATCTAGACCCGCAATACCTTGTTGATTCCAAACTAAGTAAGTCTACATTAGTGGCAAACAACACAAAGGGAAAACCTATGGTTATCTTGTTGTACTTGAATTCTTTTCAAAAGTGAGTGTGAATTTTTTAAAATATGAGCTCCTTTGAGAATTGAAATATCTTGTGTGTGTGGAGCTAACTATTGCATGTGAGCGGCATCGATACTTTAAGGTAGAGGGTGATATCTTACTTTTGGTTTGGGTAAATAAGCAAGGTAAGTTGCATTGTGAAGATTGATATGATCTTTGAAGATTTTGTGTCATCTCTTGAGAAGCATTGTTGATTTGAAAGGTTTGTTTGATACTATATTCCATCCTTGCTTCATAGATATGCATTTATTGAAATATTTTGATTTATTTATTACTATGATATATTTGAGAGATCTTTGTTGAGCTTTGTTAACCTAGATCTTTTGTCTAGCTTTTTTTTGGGTGGTTTTGAGTCGTAAATGCCCTATCTTATTTGCTTATTCTTAGGTGCTTGATAAAAAGCAATAGTTAAAGTTTGGGGGGTTGATAAGTCATCAACTTGATGAGTTATTGGCACTTTTTAGTCCTAAATTATCATGTTTTTCTATTAATTTAGTGCTATTCTAACGTATAATGCCCATTTGTATAGGTAAAGGTTGATATGAAGATGAGCAAACTATTCAAGTCAATGAAAGGTCAAATATGCAAGAAAAGGAAGGTTAAAGTTCACATGGACGTGTCGGGAAACCACCTGTGCACGCTGGCGGCCAAAAGGGCCAAAACAGTGTCATCTACACTTGGGATGCACCCCATCTGCACCTGGGATTCACCCCACATGCGCAATAGTGTAGTGGAATTTTCGTAAGATTGGGTAAACAAAAAATTGGGGTAAAAAAAGGTGTTTCAGCTCATTTTCATCATCATTAGTCTATTATGGTACTTTTCTTGAGATAAAACATTAGAGTGACTTTCAAGTGAAGAATTTATAGTTTTTATTGAACATTTATTAAAATTAAAGCGTTAATATTGTATTCTCTTTACTTTCTATGGATCAATTTTAAGGAAATTTGGGTATATCTCTACTTTTTCTCTCTATGAGTAGCTAATTTTTCATCTTGGGGTTATTCTTGAATAGGTTGTTATTAGTGCACGGGTTTTATTTGTTTGTCTTCCTAATTAGCTATTCAATATGAATTTTGCATTTATTCCATGTTTGAACTAAGATTTGGGGGTTGCAAACCCCATTACCTTTGAACTTGTATCATCCTTGACAGACAGGATATAGGTAAGGAATGGGTGTAAACAATAACTTGAATTAGTTCACTTAATAGCATCTCTTAAACATAAGGATGCTCATTGAGGCTATATATTGGTGAAATTATTGCGCTTATGAGGTGTTCGACAGAACCTATTTGTGATATTTGGTGTTTTATTGATAAATTAACATTAAAACTTCTAGATCTAGCCTACCCATGATTTATAGCTAGATTTGGACAAATAATCAAATGTCTATACATGAACCCATGCCTGGAAAGGCATAACCCCAAGTCCCATTCGTACTTGATTAATCTCTAATTGTTTCTAGCTTCAAAATAGTATTCTCAAACAACAAAATTGTTAAATTCAAAATTATTCAACCAAACCCCCATTTTTACTCTTATGTTTATTTATCACATATTACGGGTTAACTCCTAGTTGACTTCTAAACGCTCTCAAGTATTGAAACTATTGTCTTCACTTCTTTCGGGTTCGACCCCAACCTCCTTTGGGTTACTATACTGATGACGATCGCTTACACCTTAAGGTTGTCGTTTGAGCATCATCAAACTCCACTTCAATCAGAGGCATACATATCTAGAATCTAATCTTTGTTGATTTAAATTCCAGATTCTACCATTAAATTAGACTTACGAAATTCAAATTCTACTATTATGCTTATTTAATTACTCCCTCCATTTCTTTTAATTTTCTTCCTTAATTTTTTGTTAGTCAACTTGACTAAATTTCAAAGCTAAATTTGTAATAACCTGAATTTGTGAATTTTTATTTTTATGTTTTTTGATCATTTTTCCCTTCCTCATGTTGCTACATATTAATTTTTAAACTTAGGAGTGGTTGACACGGTTCTCGATGTGATTGAGAATATTTTTGGGTGAGTTTGTGGGTTTTAGAGGCTTCAAAAAGCATATAGTTGACTTCAGTCAACATTTGGTGATTCTAGTTTTGGATGATGATTTGGATTATTTTATTAGGTCTATAATGTCAAATTTGGGTTAGTAGCACGATTGGTTTGGTTCAGAATCTTTATCTTTTATTTCGATCCTTCATTTGTAAAATAGTAAAATGGAGTTGCAAGGGTTAATTTGTTGAAAATAATGATTTTTTTTCAAAAATTCAACATCGCCATTGAGTCAACGTCAAAATTAGCCTAGTAGTTTAGATAGTTTGTGGTCACGGGATTTCAAATAAATCTCGAGGATTCGATCGAAGACTTGACTTGTTAGATATGATGCTGGTGCTGAATCTCACCTGATACAACTACTTAAGCAGCTATATGGTCTCTAAAGTGGGAGTCTCTAAAGCAACCAATGGACTGCTTAAGTGAAAAACCAGTGTGTCCCCCTATCGCTAAAGAGATCACCTTAGCACTTTAGCGGAGGTCACTTAATAACACTAGGCCGCTTAAGCAAAGGTCGACCATATATGGCCTGGTCATTTTAGAGACGTCCCAGCCGCTTAAGAGATCACCGCTTTTTAGTGTTTTGTATGCAGTATTTATATGTAATTAAAAAAAAAATACTCTGAGGTTGGGATGGTGTGGGTGGTGGAGTTGGGGAGTGAAGGAAGCTGGGATGGCTCAAAGGTGGAGATTAGGTGGCATCAGAGATGGAGAGGAGACAATAAGTTTGGAAGACTTGTGGAATTTTTTTTCCTCGCACAAAAATTCATTTTGGTTACTAATTTTTAGGAAATTTATCTTTTTAGGAAAAAAATATTTCATCAAACATAGAAAAATTTTAAAAAACATTTTCATTTTTCTTCAATATCAAACACACTCTTTATCATTTTCAAGAGATCAACTGGGCAGGCGTAGTCTATGATACACAACAAAGCTAAGCAAACACAAGCCCCAAACAAGTGATAAATCTAACTTGGGTGGGTAAGTTAGTTAGAAAGTCACTTTTCAAATTAAATTAGGAATTTAGACAAAAATTTAAAAAAATTAGTGGTATATCCAGTCATCCACCTATTATGACATTACTCCATCCATATATTTTTTTGATCTCCAAGTTTACAATAATACAAATAAGTCTCTTCCCAATCATCATCCATTTATTAACTATTTAAAAAAAAAAAACTAAAATCAAAAGCAAAAGAATCCAATCAAAATAGTTTTCAAGAAGTTTCTACCAAAAGCCATTCCCACCCAAAATTTTTTTCGATCAACCTCAATTTTCGGTGAAGTTTCGGTGTTTCTTTATCAAATTTGATCTTTGAAAGCCATTGTCATCCTAAGGGTTAAATATTTTCCACAATTTTGTTTTCATCATTTTTTGTGCAAAAGCTTCATCTTTTCTAGTTTCTTCACGATAGGTGAATCCTACAACTTCTAAACTATTTTATTTATACTTGAGGCTCCATTATTGTAGCTGAGGTCAATTTTGGTAAGTTATTATTTGTCCCTTTTTTATACTATAATCTTCTCATTGGAAATTCAAATACCTAGACCGGTGTTTTCTTTATATCACTAGCTGAGTATGTTGTAGTTGGTGATTTCATGGGTGAGTGAGAGGAAACTCCAAAATGGTGGTATTGGAAACCTTGGTCCAAGCAGACCGTATCTATTACCCTACATCACACTATTTTGTACGACAATATGATTGATAATATATTCTGTGGACACTGTCATTAGTTATTTGATGAGTGAAAAGGAAAAAATACATCCAACATTTATAAAGAATGACAGACAAGTGGTGATGTACATGCATAATGTTGGCGTTGACGATTTTAGGCCTTTTCTAAAGATAAATATTAAGGAGAGGTGCAAAGAAAAAGCTTCGACATCAACCAAACCACCCCCAGCTCAACCTCAATCTTTAATCCATGATAATTCATTGAAAGAAAATTGGGTCGATGATAGAGGCATCAGATGGAGATGAAAATGATTTTGGAAGTTTGAAAGAAGAGGGTGAAAAAGAAGGTGAAGGTGGTAATGTTGAGCAACGACCCATCCACATCTTTCCTGATGGGACTAAATTTATGGTGAATCAAACATTTAAAGACAAGACACGGTTGAAATTACTTGTGAATCAAGCTTCGGTGAAGAAGTTCTTCTATTTCAAAATGGCTAAAAGTTGTTCAAAATTTTTACAAGTTGAGATGTAGGAGTCGTAACTGTAGATGAATGTTGTGTGCTAGAACGTATGAGAGCTCTAATAGATTTCACATCTTCACGCACATAGGTAAGTACACTAGTGGCGTTGAAATATCATGAGCAACATAAAATTATCTCATCGACTCTATTCGCCTCACAGTTGATAAATAATTATGTTGACAACAAGAGTCCAACCGTTAAGGAAATAGAGCGGACCGCCTTTCTAGAGTTTTAAAGCAAAACAAACTATTATAGGTACTGGTATGCAGGTAAATTAGCCAAGAACATAGCTAGGGGTATTCCAAAGCGCGTATATGATTGCTTGTCGGGCTTTTTCCACATAATAAGGAAATCCTGGTATCATAAACACCATTAGGTATAATATCAACAATGACAGATTCATTTACTACTTCATCGCCTTTGGATCTTGCATTTAGGGATTTTTCCATATGCGAGAGGTAATTATCATTGACTACACATATTTGAATGATAAATATAAAGGTGTGTTGTTGCTTAAGATACAAAGAATCATATATTTTCAATTGATTTTACCGTGGTGGACAAGGAATGCGATAATTTTTGAATCTTCTTTTTTGAAAAGCTGAAGTCTATCATAGTCGATGAACTAGTTCCGTGTATTATCTCTGATAGATGAGTATAGTCAATGACATTTCAAGGGTTGATAGACATGATAACCATGGACTTTGCATGAGGCAGAAAATCTCCGAAATAATTTTCAATGAAGGAGTTACCTATATTGATACTAACATGCGGCAAGGGCATATAACTATAGCGAGTTTTGCTGAACATTTTTTGGAGCTGAAGGTAAAATATTCCGAAGCAGCCCATTGCCTTGAGGTTGATATTAGATTTCATAAGTGAAGCCGACCATACTTTACTAAATATAGGTTTGATATGATGATAAAATATATTCCAGAGTCACTTAATGCAGTGTTGACGGATAAAAGGGAGTTTCTTGTGGCTGTCATGTCCAATTCTATAATCAAGAAGTTAGCCGCAAAACTCTAGGAGAGGCATATAGAGATTCTAAAAGCCACAACTAAATGTGTTCCATGGGATGAAAATATCATAAGGGAAAATATGAATGCTGGGAATAATTTACATGTGAGCAACATAAATGGAAACACGTACGAGAGTACAATGTAATCTAAAGTGATGTTACTTTCAAAGTCAATCTACTAGAAAGAATATGTTATTGTAGAAAGTTTGACTTGGAGAAAATTTCTTGTGCTCATGTTGTGAAAGCCTTGAGGCTGAAGTTAAGAGATAAATACACGAAAAGCATTTATGAATTTTCATCCCCCATCTATCTTGTTAAGCATTACTTAAGTGCATATAGTGGAACTCTCTATGTAGTTCCGCTGTATTCGAAATGGGTTGCTCCTGAGCATTTAAAGAGATGAGGCTGCTACCATCCCATTACACAAACTCAGAAGGAAGAAAATAAAATGAGTTCTTGGTGTCTTGAAATCGCCTATGAAGCCAAGGAAAAAGAATACGTGCTCAATATGCAAAAAGTTGACCACAAAAGAACAACTTGTTGGTTGAGTAGAAGTTATGATTTTGATTATTCATTTCAAATATCTTGTAATTTCTCGAAGGCAATGTAATTACATTTTTAAACATTACTATGATTTTTTATCATTGTATTTTAAGTTCAATGTAATTTGAAATCTCTCAGAGAAATGATGGTAATTAATTTTTCTAGTATAATATAATTAAATTATGTTACTATAAAATTAAGTTATATTAAATTATTCTAGTTACTTTATTGCAGGTGGAAAATTAAAAATAAAAATATTAAAAATTTATGTGGACTATAATATGTTGTAATAAGTCGTACCAATGCGTTTGAAGCGATTTACAACCATTCTTGTATTTAGTTAGTCCCCTTTCTAACCATATATAATAATTATCAATTATAATCTATGATACATTATCGATCTTATTATCTATTATTACAACAATAACAACAACAACAAACCTAGTATATTCTCACATAGTGGGGTCTGGAGAGGGTAGAATTGACCCGAACCAACCTCGGGCCTTGTCGTAATTGACATCCCAAGTACAACCAGGACCGGAGACCGCCCTCTGTTACCCAACCCAACCACCTTTATCCAGCCTTAGGTGGGCTGAATTTCAAACATATAACAAAATAGCATTATTGTTTTCATTAAGACTTTGGGATAGGGTCACAATCATAACCAACCCAATCGAGTTCAACCGTACCGCACCAACCGCCTAACCATACAAAACCAAACCATAGTCCATAAATTATAGAGAATACCAAAACATAATATGATTAATCCCAAAATACAATAGGATGGCAAAACCAATAATATTGTCTAAGGGTGTAAGCCCCAACACCAATACCGATGCCAAGGTAAACACCAATACTAATCCCACCCATACTAACCCCTAGAAGTACCATAAAACCTCTATCCAAAAGAGTAAACAAATCCGGTTAGGACATGCCCCCACCATGGCCAAAACCCATATCCAAAATAAAGGAAAAGTGTCTAAAGAAATCCATAACATGAAATGATGCCTCACGAAAGGATGAAAGCTCACCACTTCAATCCAAATGTTGATACCGAATCCACATTCTAAACAAGAGGATTAGAATGGCCGGTTCCTGCATAGTATGGTATAGCGAGTGACCGCTAGCATAAATCTTAGGATAGGGATAAAATAATGCCAGTTGTAAAACTAAGTAAAACCATCCATAATGCTTATAACCATACACATATAAGTGCCGAAAAAGGAAATCGGGTTTGTCATGCATTTAAAGCCTTCATACCTAGGCAGTATAGCTTGGCTGTCCTAAATACCTATGGGCGATATGGGTTCAGCTCCCCCTGCTGAAAGGGCCTCAGTGCGTGTAGCCACACGACCAGGAAATATCCCATAGGATGATTAGTAAATCCCTCAGTATAAAATATGAAACACGCACATGGTCATCAAGACCCCTCATATCGACAAATATGAGTTCTGATTTTTGGTCCCCCCGTGATAACCAGCTTCCACGGCTTGAATACACACCCCGATGCCCAATTAAAACCACTTTTCAAATAACCAAACCATTATCCATTTATTAACCAAGGATAATATTAGTGGTATTGTCATACCACCTCTTACTTGCAAGTACTATCTATAGCCAAACTATTTAGTTTAAGGGGACCTTAGGTGCCCTTCCAATTACCATATTAAACCAACTTGGGAGACTTCCATGTTCCCTACAAGCATAACCATTTAACCTTTAGACTTTTCAAGCCATTTAAACCATGTATAAGTCCTTTATTAAGTTTAAAACATACAAGAGTTCCACTAAAATAAGTCAATGTGATGATCATATCTTTATAAGTATTTTATGAAACACCTTGGGGGCATAATGTAACCAAAACCAATTTCAAAGAACATTAAACCATTACCAAGTAATCCAATTGTCCAAAACCACCATTAATGCATATAAAAGCATAATTAAAACCATAGGAAACCATAGCCAAGCATTCAATATCAAACTCCCCAAATAATAATTGAAAACCATAATCATAAAATAGTAAAACCATGAAATCAATCATATAAACCATGCCTTTAGTTGAAATTACAATGAGGGAAGAGAATCATGCCTTGTACCATAGAATTGATGGAAGGAAATCAACAAGACGATCCCCAAAGCAATCCGCAAGATGAAACCCTAGCCTTCTTGCCCCAAAAACTATTGAGAGAATTATGGAGTGTTTTGGAATAGTTTCTAAGTGTTAATGAATAGAGCAATAGGGTAAATAGCCTCCAAAGTATATTAGAAGTTGTGGGTCTTAATTAGGGTAAGTAGGAAAATGTCCAAAATACCCCCACTTAAATCCCTTAAAAACCCATCACAAGAATACGACTAACCCTTATGAGTCGTACCCTTCTATACAATTTCTACCCACCACTCGTATCCAAGCCTCAACCCTTGGATCAAACACTATCCAGTATAGGACTAATCCAACCAAGTCGTAACCACAAAATATAATCCATACCCATAACCCGTATCCCTGGCAGAATGAAATACCAGGAGGATCAAATACCTTTCACCATACGAGTCCTTGATACGACTCGTACAAATCCCTATGACTCATACCTCTAAGTCATACCCATTCAAGTGACCAAAATCATCCCACCAACTAATACTGGTCAGCATACAATAGGACCTTACTACTCGTACCCCAACATATGGATCTTACCCATGAGTCGTATTGGGTCCAAAAACTAGAATTCAAGGAAATTTTCTAAGGGTTAAAACCCAGGATGTTTTATTCTTCCCCACTAGGAACATTCGTCCCCAAATGACGGACAAGGTAGGGGTAACTACACACAGAGTCATTTGCATTATCAAATATCCCTTTAATAAAGTTTGAAAACAAAGAGGCAAAGATGTAAATCTTTCCTTTAACAAACTCAGAAAATAACAATGTGTTGAAGACACATACCTTCCGCACGAATCCTAGGAGAAAAAAAACAAATATAGATACTTGGAATTCATGTCCTCTTCCGCTTCCCAAATCGAATTGTACTAATTCTGAGATCGAGGAAGACCAATAACAAAGTCCATATTCACCACTTCCCACTTTCATTTGGGAAAATTAATTTCTTGATATAAATTTTCTGGCCTCATGTGCTCAACTTTAACTCATTGACACACCATACAATTGACAACAAAATCAAGCACATCCCTCTTCATGCTATTCCACCAGTAGATGTCCTTGAAATCATGATACATCTTAGTTGAGCAGGGATGAACAACATAGCGCGACTTATGCACCTCAGGCAAAATCCTTCGCCACAGCCTGTCGACATCATGAACACACAACCTTCCTTGGTACCGTAAAGTACCATCACCACTGATCTCAAACACCACTTTCTTTTGCCCACCAACATCACCCTAGATTCTCATCAAGACATGATCCAACACTTGCTTTTCCTTAATCTGCACACCAAAAGATGATCGAACCATTTCTTGCACCATCACACCACCATCCTTAGAGTCCATGAGGCCAACTCTAAGATTAGCAAAGCAGTGAATATCGTTAACCAATTCCCACTTGCATTCCTCTACATGAGCCAAAATCCCTATAGATAGCCTGCTAAGAGCATCAACAACCATATTAGCCTTACCTGGGTGGTAGTGAAGACTCATATCATAATCCTTAAGAAGCTCAAGCCACTTTCTCTGCCTGAGATTAAGCTCTTTCTGAGTGAACACACACTGAAGACTTTTGTGATCAGAAAAGATATCCACATAAACACCATACAAATGATGCTGCCATATTTTTAAAGAAAACACAACCGCCAACAGCTCAAAATCATGTGTAGGATAATTCCTCTAATGTACCTTCAACTGCCTGGAAGCATAGGTAATCACCTTTCCATGATGTATCAAAACACAACTAAGACCTACCTAAGATATATCGCAATAAACCACAATCCATTATTGCCTTTTGGCAAAGTTAGGATTGGAGCCGAAGTTAACTCATCCTTCAACTTGTCAAAATTGCCTTTATAAGCATCTAACCAAGAAAACTCAACCTTCTTCTAACTCAACTTAGTTAAAGGAGCAACTATCAAAGAAAAGCTTTCCATAAACTGTCTATAATACCCGGCTAAACTCAAGAAGCTCTAACTATCAGATAGAGTCATGGGCCTAGGGCACCTCTTCACCACAACAACCTTTTGCAGATCCACCATGGTCCCTTCACTAGAAATAATATGACCTTAAAAAGTTACAATGTTTAACAAAACTCACACTTAGAGAACTTGGCATACAACTGTTGTTCCCTTAAGGTTTGTAACACCACACGAAGGTGATTAGCATGATCCAACTTACTCTTCGAATAAACCAGAATGTCATCAATAAATAAAATGATAAAGAGATCCAAATACTGCATGAACACTCTGTTCATCAAGTCCATAAATGTTGCCGGAGCATTGGTCAACCCAAATGACATCACTAAGAAATTAAAATGCCAATGCCAAGTATGAAAAGCCATCTTAGGGATATCCACCTCCCTAATCTTAAGCTGATGGTACACAGACCAAAGATCCATCTTAAAGAAGAACTTACCACCTTACAACTGGTCAAACAAATCATCTATCCTTGAGAGAGGATACTTGTTCTTGACCGTTACCTTGTTCAATTGCCTGTACTCAATAGACATCCAAAGGGAACTGTCCTTTTTGCGCACAAACAACACCGGTGTACCCCACAGAGAAATGCTAGGATGAATAAACCCATTATCCAGAAGATCTTTAAGTTGCTCCTTGAGTTCTCTCAACACAACCAAAACCATTTTATACGGAGAAATAGAAATTGGACCAGTGTTCATAAGCAAATCAATACCAAACTCTATTTTCTTATCCGGAGGAACACCGGGAAGATCATCTGAAAAGACCTTTGGAAACTCATTAACCACTGGGACCGAAGACAAAGATGGAACTTTCGAGTTAGAACCATTAACTCGGACCAAGTGATAAAGACAACCCTTAGAGATTAACCTCTGAGCTCTAAGATAAGAAATAAACCTCCCCTAGGAGCTAAGAAACTACCTTCCCATTCTAGAACTGGTTTACCAAGGAAATTAAAGATAACCCTATAGGTCCAACAATCTATAGATGCATAACAAGAATACAATAAATCCATACCTAGAATTACATCAAAATCTACCATATCCAACTCAAATAGATTTGCCAAGGTCTACTTGCTACCAATAGATACCATACACCCCCTATAGACTCTTTTATCAATAATCGAGTCACTTCCAGGGTAGAAACAAAAAAAGGGATCTAAGATAACTTTCGAATCAAAACCAAAAGATACATCCACATATGGAGTCATATAAGAAAGAGAGGATCCCAGATCAAGAAAATAATATACATCATGAGAGAAAAGCTCTAATGTATCATTAACGACATCAGGTGATGCCTTGAATTCCTATTGGGATACTAAATCACACAACCTGTTCCGACCAATATTAGAACCAGGAGTAGTAATGGAAGCAGATGCCACACTACTAGGTGCAGGAACAAAAGATGAAGCTACATGAATCTTATTCACCCTTAAACAACCTTATTAACTGGATAATTCCTGAGCCGATGGCCTACTTGGTTACAATTAATGCATTTGTATTTTTCTTTCCTCGCAATATCTTCAATGAGGAAGACCACAGAATTGATAAGGAGGACACAAAGAAACTGACTCAGCTCCGTTCGCCTGCGATTAGGAAACCTATGCCTGAGAATTATCACGACCTTGATGACGCCTGTCTCTCAACTAGTAAGGAGCAATGGTAGAAAAGAAGCCAGAACTCTCCCACTTCTTTTTCTTCCACTTGCCACCATCTCTACCACCCTGAGGCTGAGCACCTTCCTGATCAGAAAACCTGCTTCTCTTTCCCTGCCTATCCCCAAACTCTACCTGTTTTCTTTTCTCATCTTTAACCTGTTGCATATAAATAATCAACCTCGAGATGTCCATATCTTTAATCAACAAGACAGTCTTTTTCTGCAAAATCAAATCTCTATTAAACCTAGAAGCAAACTTTCTCATTCTCAACCTCATATCAGCCACCAAATCATGAGCATACCTTGATAGCTGATGGAACTTCAACACATATTCCTTTACTGGCATCCTTCCCTACCTGAGGTTCACAAAATACCCCATCTTAGCTTCACCCAACTCTTAAGGAAAAAATCGACCCAAGAAGGCATTAAAAAGGCCTCCCATAACCCTTTCTATTCCATATCACCTCTATCCCTGTCCCATTTTTATACCACTGATAAGCAATATCCTTGAGCTGATAAGATACAAAGTTCACCCTCTCTATATTAGTAGCCTACTTCACTCGAAAGATTTTTTCCATATCATCTAAGAATCCCTATAGATCCTCCTCCACCTTCACCTCAGTAAAATTTAGAGGACCCATCTTCATAAATTGACCAACCCTTGTAGCCTCAGCAGATAAAGTACCAGCTGCACCTCGCTTATCTTGAGAAACAACTAATTGGGCAATAACATGGATAGATTGACAAAATTCTGCATTCATTACATTGCACTGAGGGACCTGAGGAGAACTATCAGGACTAGGAGAAACTCCAGCATCATTAGGAATAGGACTATGAGATTGAAGATGTACTCCAGACGTAGGACGTACACCTTCAACATTATCCCTATATGGGAGAAAGAATTTCCTTGTGTTCCAAATCTAGGAGGCATAATCTGAAAGACAAACAAACAAGGATTGGAGAAAATTCCAGGATTGAGAACTCAAGCTTGAAGATAGAATACCAAGAAAGTGAAACATTCCTAAATGTCTTAAAGCCTCTCTCTTATAAGTGTGGCGTGCTTCACACCCCTAAAAGAGACTCTACTCGACATGGCTTTGTGGACTTTCCAGTTGAACACGAACCTAGCTTTGATACCAACTTGACACGACCTGACCTCGAGCCTTATCGTAATGGGAATCCCAAGTCTAACCAGGATCGGGAACCACCCCTTGTTACCCATACCAACCACCTTTATCCAGTCTTAGATGGGATGAATTTCAAACATTTAACACTATAGCATTATTATTTTCATTAAGACTTTGGAATAGGGTCCCAATCGTGACCGACCTAATGAGTCCAATATTACCGCACCAACTGCCCAAACATACCAAACCAAACCATAAGCCATAAATCACAGAGAATATGAAAACATAATATGATTAATCCCAAAATATAATAGGACGGAACAACCAACAATATCATCCAAGGTTGTAAGCGCCAACACCAATACCGATGCCAAGGCAAACACCAATACCGATCCCACCCATACCAACCCCAGAAGTACCACAAAGCCTCTATCCAAAAAGGTAAACAAATCCGGTTTGGACATACCCAAACCATGGACAAAACCCATATCCAAAATAAAGAAAAAGTGTAAAAAAATCCATAACATGAAATGATGCCTCCTAAAAGGATGAAAGCTCACCACTTCAGTCCAAATGGTGATACCGAAGCCGTGTACTATACAAGAGGATTAGAATGGATGGTTCCTGCATAGCGTGGGTATACAACCACCAGTAGATGAGGTTAGCAAATAATTGCTAGCATGAATCTTAGAATAAGGATGAAATAATGCCAGTTGTAAAACCAAGTAAAACCATCCATAATGCATATAACTATACATATATAGTGCCGGGAAAGGGAACCGGGTTTAACATGCATTTAAAACCTTCATACATAGGATGTGTAGCTTGGCCGTCCTAAACCACCCACAGGTGATATGGGTTCAGTTCCCCTTGCTGAAAGGGCCCCAGTACATATAGCCGCACGACCAGGAAATATCCCATGGTATGAATAGTACATCCCCTAATATAAAATTTGACACACGCACACGGTCATCAAGACCCCTCATATCGGTAAATATGAGTTTCTAATTTTTGGTCCCATCGGGATCACCACCTTCCACGACTTTGCTATACACCCTCCATTAATGCCCAATTAAAATCAGTTTCCAAATAACCAAACCATTGTCTATTTATTAACCAAGGCAAATATTAGTGGTATTGTCATACCACCCCTTACTTGTAAGCACTATCCATAGTCAAACCATTTATGTTAAGGGGACCTTAGGTGCCCTTCCAATTACTATATTAAAACCACTTGGGAGACTTCCATGTTCCCCACATAACTATTTAACCTTTTTCCTTTTAAAACCATTTAGACCATGTATAAATGCTTTATCGAGTTTAAAACATGCAAGAGTTCCATTAAACGAAGTCAATAAAATGAAAATATCTTTATAAGTATTTTATCAAATACCTTGGGGGCATAATATAACCAAAACCAATTCCAAAGACCATTAAACCATTACCATGCAATACAATTGTCCAAAACCACCATTAATGCATATAAAAGCATAATTAAAACGATAGAAAACCATAACCAAACATTCAATATCAAAACTCCCAAATAATAGTTGAAAACCATAATTATTAAATAGTAAAACCATGAAATCAATCATATAAATCATGCCTTTAGTTGAAATTATAATGAGAGAAGAGAATAATATCTTATACCAAAGAATTAATTAAAGGAAATCACGAAGACAAGCCCTAAAGCAATCTGCATGATGAAACCCTAGCCTTTTTGCCCCAAAAGATCTTGAGAGAATTATGGAGTGTTTTGGTATAGTTTCTAAGTGTTAATGACTAGAATAATGGGATAAAATAGCTTCCAAAGTTTATTAAAAGTTGTGGGTCTTAATTAGGGTAAGTAGATAAATGTCCAGAATACCCCCACTTAAATCTATTAAAAACCCATCACAGGGATACGACTGACCCATACGAGTCATACCCTTCTATATGATTGTTAGCCACCACTCATATCCAACCTTGGATCAAACATTTTATAGTATAGAAATCATCCAACTAAGTTGTAACCACAACATACAATCCATACCAATAACTCGTATCTCTGGCAGAATGAAATACAAGGAGGATCAAACACCTTTCACTATATGAGTATGATTCATACTAATCTCTACGACTCATACCCTAAGTCATACCCATTCTAGGGACCAAAACTATTCCACCAACTAACACTGATCAGTATATGACAAGACTATACCATTCGTACCCCAGCATATGGCTCGTACCCATGGGTCGTATTGGGTCTGGAGAATGGAATTCCAGGAAATTTCTAATGGTCAAAACCCAGTATGTTTAAAGATTGTACGCACTCCATACAACTACCTTCAAAGAAGTAGAGAGGCTATTTTTGATAGCCCTCCAACGCAGGATAAAATGACAGTAAACAAAGTCATCATAAAACATAAAACATAATGTAATAATGGAGATACAATATCCATAAAGTAATACAATATACTAAAAAACCAAAGGCGCACACCTTCCCCAACCTTCCTAACTAGAAGCTCCAACCTATGTACAAAGACCTAAGACTACTAGACAAGCTACACCAAAGCACTCCTACCTACTGACTATGACTCATCCTCACACACTAACCCTCTATCCTAATATGCATCCTCCATATCTTACTATCCAGGTTCATGTTTTTAGTAAGATGTAACTACTCTATGTTATGCCTAATCATCTCTCTCCAGTATTTATTTGGCCTACCCCTACCCTACCTGAAACCATCCAAGGCTAACCTCTCATACATATGAACTGGGGTATCAATGCCCACCTCATCACATGCCCAAACTATCTCAACCTTACTTCCCGTATCTTGTTCTCCACCGACGTCACTCTCACCTTCTCTTGAATAATCTCATTCCTATACTTGTCAGCCCTAGTAAGTCCATACATCCACCGCAACATCCTCATTTCTACCACCGATTATCTATTATTAATATTTTTAAAATATTCAATGGTAAAATTTAAATGTTTTGCTATTTCCAATGATAACATAAAAAATTATTCAAATTACAATGGCGACAGTAGGATTTTTATGTATAAAAGACCCACATTTGTTTTCCCATGTTTTGAACCTCAACATTCTCCTTTCTTGCTCAACTTTTCTATTTTTATTCTTTTAATTTGAACTCTAATAATATCTCAATTATCTGAAACATTTAAAATCACATCTTCTAACATATTTTTGTTGTAAGTGAACCATCTTAAAGACATCGCATATCAAAAGGAATCCGAGTCATAGGTTCTATAATTCCAAGATTGGAGAGGTGAGTTTTTTAATTAGCAGTGTTTAATTTTAAATATGGTTTTACTTTTAAAAATAACTAATACGTTTTTGTATAGAAGAATGATGGATGTGATTATTTTAGGTGGATTGAGCTATGCCATACCACAAGAGTAAATGTTGAAAATAAATCAACATCAAGTCCAAGACAAGAAACAACCCTTCCACATTGAATTCGGGATCGGAGATGCCAACTTTTTAAGGAGTAGCCAAGTTTTAAATACTAAAAAAGCTTAGAGAACATGAAGAAAATAAGGAATTGCTTATGACATTGCTTAGGAAAACTAAAGAGATAAAGGATAACTTAAAAATTTTATTAAGAGACACAGAAATAGATATGGATTAATTAAAACGGATGTTGATTGTGGTTGAAGAAGAAGTGAATAACCTAAGGATGGTGATATATGGTATATTTTTTGTATTTTCTATTTAAAAATATGTAATAGGAAAGTAGGGGTGTTGTATTTATTTTTGTTTTGGTCAATGAGGTCTATTTGGTGTATGGTATATTAATAGTAATTCTTTTTCTAAAAATAATGAGAGATATAGTATAATGAAAGCTACTTTCATTTCAAATATAAAGATGTATTAAAAGAATATTAAAATCATAAAAACATTCAAAAAAAAGATGTAAAATCAAAATTGTATGACTTCACATGTTATAAATCATAAAAATAAAATTGTATAAATCGAACACCAAAATTATAAAAATTAATTGTCTATAATTGCATATCCACATAAAAAAATAAACCCCAAAATTATAAATTAGAATTTTCTTAAAGCCCCACATCAAATCATCAAAAATTTATCTTAACTGAGCATCAAAATCATAAAAATTAATTATTTTAAAACCCCATATCTCAACCATTAATCATTTGTCTTGTCCATTGTTGATATTATCAATAATGGACATCACATCAGTTGAAAGTTCATCAACACATATTTCTTAAGGTTTATTTTCAATGGCTTCTTGATAAGGAATAATTTCGATGCCTGTTAATATCATATCTTCTTTTTATTGACCCCTTCAACTTTATCAGTGTCCCCATAAACTGTCTGGGCCTTGGTGGGATGCTCCCCCCTGTTCAGCTGCTGCATTAGAGTCCCCTTTTGATAAGTTCCTACATCATAGATCCCATCATCTAGCTTCATCTTGGTCTACTTCTATTTTCTTCAACAACTTTCTTGGAGACACCATCACCGGCTATTTCCTTGGTCATCTCATCCTCTTTTTCAACAACAACTTCACCAGAGATAGCATTAAAATTTTCCTTGACCAACTCTCCCTCTTCTTTAGCAGTAGCTTCATTAAATGCCTTATCAGTATCCTTGGCCTTGACCAACTCATCATCTCTATTAATAATATCTATATCATAGATTCCATCAACTTTCATTTCCTTGCTCAACTCCTCATCATGGATATAATATTTATAAGAAAACACTTCAGTGGGGATCTACTGAGTTGGACTTTCGAGGCATACAGGTGCTACTTCAAAGGCTCCAACAACATATCTCAGGATCCCTTTATCATCCAATTATGCACTTTCTGAAATTTTTGGACATGATTAATGAAATTGCAAAGTTTATCAACCAATTAAAATAAAAAAAAGTTAAATTTATTCACTTTTTTCTTCTTCCTTCTTCTTATTCTTCTCCCTCATTTTTTTCTCCTTAGTCACATAATCCTGAGCACCTATCATTTTTTCTTCCATACTCGGCACTCGCTTGTCAAAAGAGCTCAAACTTTTCTCAAACCTTGACACACAATCTATCAATTCCACAAAGTACCTTTCTCCTACCCTATCTCATGAGTCAACCTACTTTGTCCACCACCAAGATCAATATCTTTATCATCATCAGTAGCAAGTGACTTAAATATAAACCCAACCTGTGGTGGATCCTTGGAGACAAAGTCAAAATGCAACATCTTTTGCCCCATACTTTGAGATGCTCTTTTCCTATTTTACGAATCTTATAACTCTCTTTATGAGAGAGACTCCATTAATATCCCTACTAGTGATTTTCATTAACTCAATTATCACCTGTTTGATAGCTTAAACTATGCTCCACATTAGAGATAGATTTTTAGTCAACATCATAATAGGTCAAGGGCACGTCGTAATGGTCGGTAGCTGCTTAGTCTCATTCGAGAGTTTAATCTCCTTACTGACTTTTTCAAATAAATAAAGAAGAAGGTCAATTTAGGCTCCTTTTCTTGAACTGCATAGCCTCGCTGCATCACTCAACTTATTCTTCTACCTATCAATGGATACATTCTTTTCCTCATCCTTATATGAGACTACTATTTATACGTAACTCTATACTATCTCTCACAAAGTAGAGGTAAGGTAGGAGTTTACAATCTACCAATTAAGTAAAATTATTAATTATTACCTACTATATAAAGTTTTAAAAGGTAATTAATAAAATATAATATTTTTTATCTTTGAAGACTATCTCGAATGTCTAAATGGATCTCCTTCAATAAAAATAACAATATTTCTAGTGTGCCAAATGAGAAATCTGGGTAGGGGAAAAGAAACCTCTTTTGATTTATCAACATATCTCCCAACATTGGAAAAGGCTTTATAGATCCAAACTTATGATCACAAAAAATAACAATTAATCAACTATGATTGTCAAACAAAGTCTACAATCAAATAAATTTGATGGTCGATGATATACCATGAATGCCTAGGGAAATTCAAACAAAACATAATATGCACCATTCTCTTTCTCAAGATGTGCTTTTTCATCTTTGTGTTTTTAAAATAGTCCAGTGTCAATGCAAAGGACTCTTTTCTCCATGGATCTTCCTAAATATATCAATAGAATAAATTATTTTTATGAAGTTTAGTTCAAAAACCTTGGAAACATCTTTTTCTAGCAACATCACATGTTGAAAACAAACCAAACAGCATTTTCACTTGTCTTTCTGTTTCAACTTATTGCCTTTATCCAAATTCAAAAGGTTTGTCATAGTAATATTTTTGTAACAACTAATACTGTAGTAAAATCTCTCCCCAAACCTATACATACTTAACAATTTTGATTCATGAGGATATGCTGAACACCTTAATTAGTGATCAAAGCAAACTCGGTTAAGACAAAATAAGTTGGCCTATCATTAATGCAAAATAAAATCTCATAAAGTTTTGAGTCAGATTTGGCACGATGAAGAAGCATATGATGGACGAACTACTCATGAAATTTTAAATAATCTAACATTCCTTCAACCTGATCAAAACATGACTTTTGGAACCTATAATGAGTTTTTTCTCAATTAAAACTCTCTTAAATTGATAAAAGAACTGCACCCTAGACCTAACAGAATTTTTTGGTAGCGAGTGATCCAAGTTCATCTATATTGGTAGAAAAATTATATTTTTCAACATTAAGGACCAGTGAACACTCTGGAACACACAGAGGATCATCATCCTCATTTTAAAATCCACAACTATCGGGTATGCTATCCCCTCCTTTACTACGACTATCACTGCCCCCAACACCATCTCCACTTACCCCGCTACCTTTATCTAATTGAGTCTTATTAACCTCACTACTTGATTTGTCGACATACTTTTAGATTTTCTTCATGTTCGTCGAATTAGAATTATGTTCAAACTGTAAATATTTTTTCTTTTTTTTCATCTTATTTTAGTTCAAAAATACTTCTTTTTCTGCTAGCAGGGGTAGATGTATTTTTGAATCCTTTGCTACTCTTCTAAACATTTTTTATGAACTACAAAAAATTGAATACCATTAACATTAAAAGTAGTCGACATTAATCATCCACAACATCAAGAACAAAATTTTTAAAATTACATAATATATACATAAAATTCCATTATCGACATCAATTGATATCAAATACTCTATAGAACACAAATTTATATTTAAGAAATCCTAAATTTTTATTGTCGTTATTCGATAAAATTTTAAAAAATCTCCATACTTCAAAAAAATAAAAGCTACAAAATTTGCTTTAATAACACACTAACAACAAATTTCGGTGTCAGAACATTCATTCTATTGATAAATCTTAACAACAAGCCTTATTACATTAAAAAAATGGAAAAAAGGAAAAAAACAATCTTAATATGCACCTAAAACTGATTGAAAAAAAGACAACAACTTACCTGAAAATGAAAATTTTGAAGCTGCGACCTTGAAAGAGAAGATGAATCAAAAATGAAAAATAAAAGGTGAGCAATTGGGTGACAAAGCAAGAGAAAGGTGAAGGGAGAGTTGTGTAAGAGTAAAGAAGGAGGAGGAATAAATATCGAGAATTGTGTAAATATTAAAAAAGAGTATATGATACAAAGTGAAATAAAAATAATTTTTATTGGACAATGTAATATTTACTAAACTTAATATTCCACCACCTTTTAATTTCTTTTACCAAAATCCTAAAAATTAAGTCAAAATTGAATTCGGTGTCAATTCACCTAGTTAAGTTTTTAGAGTGTGTGCCTTTCCAATTTCTCACAACTTAGGTGCTCAGGTTGAGTCAATTTGATTTATCCAAAATTTGGCAAATAAAGCAGGAAAAACAGTCCTGTTGGAAAATCTCTTATTAGCTCAGTCAACATAAACTTTCATCTTGTTAGTGAGAGTTTGATTCTCCACCTTTCAATCTTCTTCCCCTACTTCCATTTTTTTTTTTGGAAAAAAAACAACCTTGTTATGAGGTATTACTAATTTCAGTTTCCAAAATGTGCGACATAGTTCACATTATTGGAGCAAGTTAAAAAACGTCAATCTTCATATATTTAGAGGAAAAAGTTTCTTACCTACTCCTGATTATAATATCAACAATACAGTTGATATGTATATTTTATGTACACTTTAACACTTGATCTACACAGTTAACTAATGCATGTTACCATATTATACTAATTTATATGTGTATTTGGTATGTAAATAACAATTGCTAATCCATTCCACAACATTTGACAAAATGATTATTCTTCAAAAGTATTAGAAATTTTTTGTTAATTTCTTATTTGACATTTGATATTTATTTTGAGGTTCAATCAATTCAAATTTCGCACTAGAAAGTCTTAGTTTTAAAGCAAAACACTCTACTAAAATGATTCTGTACTGATAACTCAAACTTGAAACCTTTAATTTAAAATGAACAAATATTTGCCACTTTACCACAACTTTAGTAGTCAACAAGAAAAAAACTTCAAGGTGACCTATTAGGCAGCTACAAATAAGGTGATCATAAATTTTTGAAGTATTAATGAAAGTGAGCCTATTCTAAATACAAAATAATCTCTATGTTTTTTATTAAAGAAAAAAATAAAAAATCTTTCAGTATCCTTCGGTAACCTTTAGCCCATCTATTGGCTGACCAACTTTTGTGTCATACAAAGACAATACATTCTTTGAAGTAAGTGTAAGGGTGGCTGTGAGGTGGGGTGGAGTATGTAAAAAGGAAAAGCATAGAAAAAGGGGAATTAATGATAAATTATTATAGTAATTAATATTGGGATATATTTTCTTTTAAAATATAATCCTACACAAAATATTACATTCATATAGCCATATTTTTAGCTTACACTCGCATAATCAACTTTTATTTTTCAATAGTTTTATATACATGATATACAATATCATACAATTTTATATACTTACTAAAGACAATGAATCAACCTTGTATAAACATATATAATAGTGTGCAAGATATGTTTTCAAATACTTTCATACAGTTATTTAAAATTCTATAACTGTAAGACTCTTTAAAATTTTGATCATTTTATTTTTGACCCTCCTATGTGCGTAATATCAATTTTTGACTCGAATTATGTTTTAAAATATTAAAAGTATGTTTTAAAAATGTTTTGGATTTTTTGGAAGGGGTCAGGGTCATTTTGGGGCCTTGAGGCAGTGAGGGTCCGCAATAAGGCCGTGTTACGGAGGTTAACCTCCACGATATTGGCATGACACGAGGGCTAACCTCCACGATATTGGTGTGCTACACCAGTATTTTAATTTTGTCCATTTTTTATTTTTTTTCTCTTGGGTTGAGGGGTTTTTGGTCCTTTTACTCCTTGTACGACCTTTAAATATAAAATAACTCCATTTCCTTCAATTTTCAAAGATCAAATCATTTTCTTTCTCTCTCAAACTCAAAATCCAAGAACATTCAAGGGTTTCACAATGCATTCATCATCTGGGCTCCAAATTTCAAACTGTCCCCAGTTTCTTGTGTATTTCAGGAATGTTTCTTTTCCCTAAACTTGAATTTTATATTGTGGTATTAATTGAATAGATTTTCATGTGATTTAAATTGTGGATTTTGAAATTAGATTGAGGAGTTTTGGTTGTTACTAATTGAATTACTTGTTACATGTTTCAAATTAATTATTCATGCTTTAAATTGATGTTTTTGAGACTGAATTGGTGAATTATTTAATTGATTAGAATGGGGCAAATAGGTTTCCTCAAATTGGATAAATTTTGTCTTGGAATTGGCATGAACATCAATCCACTTTATAATCTTAGTTTTTAAATATGGATAATTGCATGGTTTAACCTAACTTGAACCCATTGCGTTGCATTAAAGCATAAATGGATATGAATATAGTTTTGGATGACCTTGGTGTCCTTGGTTTTGGGATTTTAATATAACTTGGGAATCTAATTTGGTTGTGTGAATTGATTAGGTATAATTAATTTAGCTTGCAAGCATATTAGTATGACGATACCAAGTGGTAAATACCTTAATGAATGACTCCTGATTTAATGGATTAGTTTATGTACAAATGTTTTTAATTTGGGCTTAAAGAAAATTGTGTAGCTCATTATGAAGGTGTAAGTTCTGGGGGAACGAACATTGGAAACCATGTTTGCTAGCATTTGGGGTATATATGACCGTGTGCTTGAGCACACTTGATGTATATATTTTGGGACAGCTATTGACTAGGTAGCTTTAGTTTTCCCTTAGATTTTCCTCGATTTATGCGGCTAACATACACTGGGCCCTTTCAATAGGGAGAGCTAATCCCATATAGCCCATGGGTGCCATTAGGATTTATCAAGCTACACAATTTAGGTTAAATATTTAAACTATCATATTCATGAACCTTTACCCTATCTGGGTATCCTATATTTTTATATATTAATGTGTGCATGTGGTTTAGACTGATTTTGGATATGGCATTATTTCATTACTTTTTCTGAGTTACATGCCAGTGCTTATCCTACTGACCGTCCTAGGACTCTACATCATTCAATATTGTAGGGTTTAAAGACTTTTTTGCTGCTCCTGTACAGCATCAGGTGGTCGAGCACATCTGTTGAATTGCTGTGAAGTGGTGAGCCTCCATCCTTTAGAAGGCCTTATCATTTTATTATTCTTTCTTTATTAACTTAGTACTGTTTGATTATTTTTTTTAATAGTTGGGGACATGTCCCGACTTAGTTTCTATTATGGTTTTAGAGGCTATTGTGGACAAGTATGGGTAGGTTGTTATTTTGACTTCTAGTTTTTATTTGAGTTATCTATTCATATTTTTATTACTATTTAACTGGCTTCTGCTTTATCTTTATGATTATTATGATCTTGAGGTTAGGCTAAGAGAGTGGTCTTTGGTCCATGGTGGGATTGAGATACTCATCACGACTAGGCCCTGGTTTGGGTCATGACTAGCTTTGTATTAAAGCATGGTTTAGAGTTGTTGGGTGTCTACAGATCCATCTCGAGTAGAGTCCCTTTTATGGGTGTGCAGTACATCACACTTATAAAGGGGACGCTGCAAGGCATTTAGGACTGTTTCTCTTTCTTCTGTTCTATTTTGAGCTATAGAGTCTAGGGTTATGAAACTTCTCTAAATCTTGGCTTTCTCATATTTTAAATAATGCCTCCATGAAGATCTGACATTCGTAGAAACTCTACTGGGAACTCTATCCTACCTGCGGATAAAATGGAGGGGACTCGCCCTATCTATATAAGGTATACCCGGTCTAAGGTCCCTGCTCCTGATTGTATTACTCTACATAGAGTTCCACCTGTCCCTACTAGTCCTCCTCGGACTCCTTAGTCTGATGATACTTATGCTCAGTCACCTCTGAGAGATATCTCTAATGCTGAGTTTCATTAGTATATTTATATGCTTACTTAATTTATGGCATTCCAGTCTCATCAGTCTGATCGTGTTAGTTTTATTGCTCATTCATCTGAGGTCTCTCGAGTTGGAAAATTTATAAGGTTGAATCCCCAACCTTTAAAGGTTTTATAGTTGAGGAAGATCCTTAGGGGTCTATTAATGAGATGGAGAAGATTTTCAGGGTGATGCATGCTATTGATTTTGAGGGTGTAGAGTTTACTGCATATCAGTTATATGATGTAACTAATCAATGGTACAAGGAGTTGAAATCTATGAGGGGGATGATACTAAGCAGGTTGTGTGGGATAACTTTTCAGGGGCTTTTCTTGATCACTTCCTTTTTTAGGAGTTGAGGAAAGCTAAGGCTGAAAACTTTTTGAACTTGAAGTAAGGGAAGATGAGTGTGAAGAAGTATGCTTTGAAATTTCAGCAGTTTTCCCGTTATGATCCAAAGTTAGTGGCTAGTATGAGGTCCCAAATGAAAAAGCTTACTTTTGGCCTGTCCCATGATTTGTTCTTGGAATGTAAGGTTGCTATGTTGAATAATGATCTGAACATCTCAAGATTTCTAGTTTATATGCGGCAAGTGGAGGATAAAAAGAAAAAATAGGTAGAGATGGGAAATAAATAGGAGAAGAAGTTTAGATATTCAGAGCAGGGTATAAGTTACCAAAATTGTAGGAGAGATGGTAGATAGTGGACTAAGAAGAACTGGGGCAATTCGTATTCATCAGCTAGTGCTCCATATCCTAAGATATCAGCTGATCATTGTTTTTAGGTTACAGTAGTCCTAAGGAACATGGTGCCTATTCTCAAGCTATTAGAGCTTAGTCAGCCCCACCTTACCCTCCTACCCATTTTTATGGGAATTTTCACTGTAGATATTATGAGGAGAAGAGGAATCAGTTCTATGATTATGGTTAGTTTGGTCATATGCACAGAGATTGTACTTCAGCAAAGGTTTCCACTGGGGCTAATAAAGTTTTGGTTGCCACCTCTTCAGATCCTATGCCAAAAGGCACTACTTCTGGTACCGACACTAGCTGAAATCATCTCTATGCACTTGATGTAAAAAATCTGAGGTATCCCTATATATTATTATTGGTATGCTACAACTCTTTTCCCATGATGTTTATTATTTGTTTGATCTGGGTTCTATCCTATCATATATGACTATAATACCCTTAGGTTTTGGGAACCTACAAAATTTCTAAGTCTTAAGCTTCCTATCCAAGGTTCAACTGGTGATGATTCATGAAGACTTCTCATGAGTCATAGGGTTTATTTTTTGACCAGTAGCCTACCCAAAGTTCTGTCCTGAGTATCATTAAGATATTATGAGTCATAAAGTGTGACTCGTAGCCTCACCAGTGTAATGGCCCATTATTCCTATTGCAACTATGACTATGCCCCTAAGAGTTGTAAGGTTTGGTCATGATCCATAAAGGTAGGACTAATGACCAAACTAGTAAAGGTGCCCTAAGTTACTGTCCAAACTACGAGTCATGGTGACAACTCATAATTAGTCCTTCTAAGTCGTAAAGTGACCCATAGTCACTAGCGATAATTTTTCTTGCATTTTAATTGGGGGCACTTTGGTCATTTCCCTTTTTCCCCATTTTAGACCCACAACCATAAAACATCTTTGGGGCTCAGTATCATCCATAAACACATCAAACACACTTCTATCTTTTCTCAATTCCCTAAGTAAGAATAATTAGGGTTTTCAAGAGATTTGTCATCTAGAGCTCAAAGGTGATTTCTTATCCAAAATTCTTGGTGTCTCAGGCATGTATCTCTCTTTTTAAACTTATGTTTTATTATGGTACATAATGGTAAATATTTATGTGGTCTTAAATGCTTGATTTTGGAAAATTTGGTTGAGGGTATTTAATGATAATGGTGTAAATGGTATTCCCTTGGTTTATATGCATTTTTGATACTTTATTGATGGATTTGAAACTCAATGGGTGCATGAGCATGGATAATGGGATGGGGGTCATGGATTTCCATAGGTAAATGGATTTTGGTAATGAAATTGGTAATCACCTTAACCTACTTGCGTAATTGACTTTAAAATACAATTTTGCCCACATATCTAAACTATTGCATTGCATAAATGGATAATGGAACATAATTGGTTTTGGAAAGCCCTTGGTGATCATAATATGGTTTTAAATTAAATATTTGGGGATCATTGATTCCCTCAAGTTGGTGGACAATTGGAATGGCATGATTCGATAAGCTTGTAAGTGTATTAGTATGCCGATAACAATAGTGAACGCCTTAATGAATGTTTGTTGGTTAATGGATAGGTTATGTGTAAATATTTTAATTAAGCTTAAAGGGGGTTGTGTAGCTCGCCCTTAAAGGTGGAGGTCCTAGAGGGATTGATAATGGAAACCACATTTGCTGGTGTGGGGGTCTTTATGACCATGTGCATGATTCATATTATTTATATATCTTGGAATGGCTAGGGTACAATGGACTCCCAGGCCCTTTCTTTGATTTCTCTAGTTCGTACGGCTAACCCTTCTGGTATGGGAAACTAGGCTCATATAGCCCTGGATATTTTTAGAATGGTTAGAGCTACACAGTCTAAGTTAATGGTTTTAAAGTTTATATTTACACCTTTTCCCCTACCCCATCATAATGTATATATGTATACTTGTATGTATGTGGACATGTATATAAAGTTTGGATTGACTTTGAAATGGAATTACTTTATCCTTTACCTTGAGTTACATTCTAGCGCTTACCCCGCTAACCATCCTAGGATACTACATTGTTTCATAATGTAGGGTCAGAACACACCTATTTTACCCCTATGCATCATTAAGTGATTTAGTTTGTCAGTTGGTCTGAGGTGAAGTGGTGAGCTTCCATCTTTTGAAAAGCATGGTCATTCCATCAAATTCTTTTCATACTTTAGAATTGAAGAGTTCACATTAACATTGTTATTTTCATTGTCATTGTCATTGCCACTGTCATGGTTTAGGGCATGTACCAACCTAGTTTAATACTCGTACTAGCTTTAGAGGCTTTTGTGGACATGTGTGGGTGATTTTTATAATTCTCTAAGCTTACCTTTGAGTTACTTTTATTATCTTAATATTATTTTTGGATTTCTTTGGCTATTTTTTGGGTTATATCTTTGACAAGCTATGGGGGTTGTCTTTGACCCTCGGTAAGCTTGAGATACTTGTCATGACTGGGACCGGGGTCAGGTCATAACAAGCTTGGTATTATAGAATATGTTCAGGGTCATTGGGTGTCAACAAAGACGTATCGAGTAGAGTCTCTTTTATGAGAATGTTGAGCATAATACTTATATGGAGAAGGCTAAGGTATTTAGGAATATTTGTCTTTCTTGTGTTCTATTTAAGGCTATATAGTATGATGTCTTAAAATTCCTCTAACTCTCAGTTTTCTCGAGTGTTAGATCATGCCTTCTTGAAAATTTGATGCTCGTAAAAAATTTATCGAACCCTCTATGCTACCTGAGGATAATATGGATGGATCTCGACCTGCTTATGAAGTGCTGACCCAGTCTAGGGTCCATTCTCTTAATTGTGATGCTCCATGTTGTGTTCCACTAGTTTCCACTAGTCTTTCCTTAGTTGGTGACACTCATATTCAGTCATCGCAGGGGGTATCTTTATTGTGGAATTCTATTGGTTAATTCACCTGCTTATTCTATTTATGACATTTTAGTCCCGCCAGTCTGGTCCTGTTGGTGCTGTTGTGGTTTCATCTGATGTTACTCGACTTTGGTAGTTAATAAGGTTGAATCGCGCAACCTTTACTGCTCTAAGGTTGAGGAGGATCTCAAGGATTTATTAATGAGATAAAAAAGATCTATAGGGTGTTGAATAATTTTAATTCTGAGGGTGTGGAGTTTTTTGTATATTAGCTGAAAGATTTAGCATATCAGTGGTATAAGGAGTGTGAGTAGTTGAGGGGAGATAATGCAGAGTAGGCAATATGGGAGGAGTTCTCTAGTGCTTTTTTTGATTATTTATTTTCATAGAAGTTGAGAAAAGCTAAGGTCAAATAAATTATAAACTTGAGTTAAGGTAGTATGAGTGTAAAGGAGTATGCTTAAAATTTTATCAGTTGTCTCGCTATGCTCTAGAGTTGGTGTCTAGCATGTGGGCTAGGATAAGGAAGTCTGCATTGGGTTTATCTCATGATTTGTTATTGGAGTGCAAGGCTGCTATATTGAATAATGATATGGATATCTCCTAGCTTGTGGTGTATATACAAAAGGTTGATGATGAGAAAAAAAAGGCAGAAATGGAAAAGTGGCAAAATAAGAGGTTTAAATACTCAGAGCAGGGTGCTAATTAGTAGAATAATGAGAGAAAAGGTAGACAGTAGAACAAGAAGAAGAATTGGGGGATTTCTAATTCCTATTCGACTGCTAGTTCTTCTTATCCTAAGATGTCTGGTGATTATCATTTTTAGGCTAGCAATGGTCCTAAGGCACAGAGTGACTAATCTCTAGCTAGTGTCGCTCAGTCAGCCCTATCTTATCCTCCTTATCGATTTTATGGTCAGTTGCATTGTGGTTTTTATGATGAGAGAAGGAATTGGCACTTTAATTGTCCAACGAGGAAGTAGCCATTGAAGATAATTAGGTCCTAATTGCTACTCTTCAGCTCCTGCACCAAAGGGTGCTACCTCTGGTTTCAGCACTGGTCAGAATCGTCTCTATGCTCTTACTACCTGTCAGGAATTTGAAGTATCTCCTGATGTTGTCACTGTTAAGTTAAAACTCTTCTCTTGTGATATGTATTGTTTGCTTAATCTGGGGTTTATCCTTTCCCATGTGACCTCATATGTGGCTGTAGATTTTGATGTTATCCTAGGGATGGATTGACTCTGTTCATGCTATGCTTCTTTTAATTGTTGTACCCGTAATGTCAACTTCCAATTTCCTAATGAGCCGATAATGAATGGAAAGGGAGTTTCTTTACACCTAAAGGAGGTTTATCTGTTATCTTAAAGCACAGAGTTAATTTCCAAGGGGTGTCTTTATCATTTGGTTTGAGTTAAAGATTATAGCTTTGAGTTATCCTCTTTATAATTTATCCCTATTGTTAATAACTTTCCCCATGTGTTTCCCAATATCTTCCTGGTATTTCTCCCAATAGGAAAATAGATTTTGGGATTGATCTTGTATCGGATACCTATCTTATCTCTATTCCTCCTTGTAAAATAACTCTTGCTGAGTTGAAAGAGCTATTAAAAGATATTCTTGATAAGGATTTCATCCATCCTAGTATTTCTCTATGGGGTGCTCCTATTCTTTTTATTAGTAAAAAAATGGGTCTCTTTGGATGTGCATAGATTATCGGTAGTTGAATAAGTTTATAGTGAAGAAGAAGTATCCTCTTTCTTGAATTGATGATCTTTTTGACCAACTTTAGAGTGCTAGATGCTTTTCTAAGATTCATCTTCACTCGGGTTATCATTAGTTGAAAATCCGAGAAGCTGATATCCATAAGACTACCTTTCGAACCCGATATGGTCACTAAGAGTTTTTAGTTTTGTCATTTGCCTTGACTAATGCTCCAACTGCTTTTATGGATTTCATAAATTAAGTGTTCAGGTAGTTTTTGGATTGGTTTGTGATAATGTTTATTGATGACATCTTTGTGTATTGTAAGAGTGAAAAGGATCATGCCAATCACTTCCAAATTGTGTTGCAGACTCTTAAGGATCATCAGTTGTCTACGAAATTTCCTTAGTACTAATTTTGGTTAGATGATGTGACCTTTCTAAGGCATGTTATTTCTAGTGATAGGATCAAGGTAGATACACAAAAATTTGAGGCGGTTAAGAGGTGGCCTAGACCCCCGACTGCAATTGATATTGGAAGCTTCTTCGGCTTGGCTTGGTACTAAAGGAGGTTCGTAGAGAGTTTTTCTTCTATTGTTGCTCCGTTGACTAAGTTGACCTAGAAAAAGGTGAATTTTTTATGGTTTGATTCTTATAAGGGTAGTTTTCTAAAATTGAAGGATAAGTTGACCTCTGCTCTTGTTTTGACCCTGCTTGAGGGTACTGATGGATTTGTTGTATATTGTGATGCATCTCGGGTAGGATAAGGTTGTGTCTTGATGTAGCATGGTAAAATACTTCCAGAAAACTAAAGGTTCATGAAAGGAATTATCTAACTCACGATTTGGAGTTTGCGGTTATGGTTTTTCCTTTTAAAATTTGGCATTATTATCTGTATGGAGTGAATGTGGATATTTATTCCTATCATAAGAGCTTGCAGTATGTTTTTACTCAGAAGGAGTAGAATCTTCGATAGAGATAGTGTCTTGAATTGCTAAATAATTATTATATGAGTCTTCACTATCATCCAAGTAAAGCTTATGTGGTTGCTGATGCTCTTAGCAGGTTATCTATGGGGAGTTTATCACATGTGGAAGAGGAAAAATGAAGATTTACAAAGGATATTCATTAGTTGGCTTATTTGGATTCTAAAGATGGAAGAGTTATTGTTCAAAAGGTGGTTAAGTTATCTCTTGGTGCTAAAGTGAAGGAGAAATAGGTTTTCAACCCCATTCTTATGCAGATTAGAGATGATGTGGGTCAGCAAAAGGTTTTAGCTTTTGAGATTAGCGGCGATGGTATCATGCAGTATCAAGAAAGATTTTGTTTTCCTTATATTAATGATATGTGGGAAAGGATTTTGGCTAAGGCTTATAAGTTTACATATACTATTTATTTGAGTTTAATGAACATGTATCATGACTTGAAGGAAATCTACTGGTGGGACAACATAAAGAGGGATGTGGAAAATTTTATTGTAAAGAGTTTGGCTTGCTAGTAGGTGAAGGTTGAGAATTTGAGGCCTAGTGGGTTGTCTCAAGATATAGAGTTGACCATGTAGAAGTGGAAGACGATAATTATGGATTTTGTTACCACTCTTCCATGGTATTGTAGTTAGTATGATTTGATTTGGTTCATCATGGATGGGATGACTAAGTCTACTAACTTCTTGCCTGTGGGGACTATTTACTCTAGGGAGGATTATGCTAAGTTGTTTATTAAGGAGATAGTTAGATTGCATGGTGCTCCAGTTTCCATGATTTTAGATTGAGGTACACAATTCTTTTCTTACTTTTATCCTTCATTTTAAAAAGGTTTGGGGCCTAAGGTGAACTTTAACACCACTTTCCACCCTCAGACGGATGGATAAGTGGAGCGGACTATTCAAACTCTAGAGGATATGCTAAGGGATTATGTGATTGATTTTGGAGGTAGTTGGGTGAATCATTTTCCTTTTATCGAGTTTTCATATAATAATAGTTATCACTCTAGTATTGGGATGGATCCATTTAAGGCTCTTTATTGTAGTAGGTGTAGGTCTCCTATTGCGTGGTTTGATGTTGGTGAGACTATATTGTTTGGTCCCGACCTGGTTTATCAGGCCATAGAGAAGGTGTAGCTGATTAGGTTAAGGCTTAAGATATTTCAATGTCACCAAAAGTCTAATGCAGATATAAGGCGAAGGGAGTTAGAGTTTAATGTAGTCGATTGGGTGCTTTTAAAACTTTCTCCTTTGAAGGGAGTGGCACGATTTGGAAAGAAAAGAAAGCTCAGTCCCTGTTATGTCGGTCTGTATTTGATATTGGGGAGAGTTGGAGATGTCATTTATGAGCTAAAAATGCTTGCGAGTTTGTCTTCTATTCATTTGGTGTTCCATGTGTCGATGTTAAAGAAGTGTATGAGTGATCCTTCTTAGATTGTACCTATTGAAGCTATTGGTAATTCCGATTCCTTATTTTATGAGAAAGTCCTTGTTGAGAATTTAGATAGGCAAGTTCATATGTTTAGGACCAAGGATGTGGCTTCGGTGGAAGTTCTTTGGAGGAATCAAAAGATGGAAGAAGCTAATTGGAAACACGAAGAGGATATAAAGTCCTAATATCCGTTCTTGTTACCCATATTGAATGAGAGTGCTTGAGGTATTGGTTCCCCTTTTTACTCTTGTTGCTCTTTAAATTTCTCTTTGGTTTTGTGGTTATGTTCTATCTTGTATTCGTGCTAATGAGTGCCTTGACCCATCATTCGGGGATGAATAATCTTTGGGGAGAGAGAGAGTAATGTAATACCCTAGGTTTTGGGACCCTAAGTAATTTCTGAGTTTGAGCTCCCTATCCAGGGTACGACATAGGTGACGAGTCGTGAAGACTCTGCACGAGTTGTAAGGTTCCATTCATTTTTGGACCAGTAGGATACCCAATGTTTTTGTCCTGAGTACGATTAAGACATTACGAGTCATAATGTATGACTCGTCGCGTCACCAGTGTAGTAGCCCATTATTCCTGTTACAACTACGATTGTGACCCTACGAGTCAAGAAGTCTGGTCACGAGCCATGAAGGTAGGACTAGTGACCAAAATAGTAAAGGTGCCCTGAGTTACTGTCCAGACCATGAGTCACAGTGACGACTCGTAATGAGTCCTTCCGAGTCGTAAGGTGACTCATAGTCACTATTGATAATTTTTCCTGCATTTTAATTGGGGGCACTTTGTTCATTTACCTCTTTTCCCAATTAAGACCCATGACCATAAAACATCATTGGGGCTTCATTATCATCCATAAAAAACATCAATCACACTTATCGCTTCTATTAAATCCATAAGCAAGAACAATTAGGGTTTCCAAGAGATTGGTCCGCTAGTGCTCTAAAGGTGATTTCTTCTCCAAAGTTATTGGTTTCTTAGGTATGAATCTCTCTCTTTAAACTTATATTTTATTGTGGCATGCAATGGTTAATATCTATGTGGTCTTATATGCTTGATTTTGGAAAATTATGTTGAGGATTTTGAATGATAATGGTGTAAATGGTATTCCATTGGTTTATATGAGTTGTTGATGCTTTATTGATGGATTTCAAACCATTGGGTGCATGGGCATGGATAATGGGATGAGGGTCATGGATTTCCCCAAATAAATGGATTTTGGTATTAAAATTGGTAATCACCTCAACCCACTTGCATAATTGCCTTTGAAATATGGTTTTACCTACTTATCTAAACTGTTGCATTTCATTAATGGATAATGGAACATAATTAGTTTTGTAAAGTCCTTAGTGTCCGTAATATGGTTTTAAAATAAATGCTTAGGGGTTGTGGATTCACCCAAGTTGGTGGACAATTGGAATGACATGATTCTATAAGCTTGCAAGCGTATTGGTATGCCAATACCAATAGTGAATACCTTAATGAATGGTTGTTCGTTAATGGAATTAGGGTTAAAGGAGGTTTTGTAGCTCGTCATGAAAGGTGGATTTCCTGGGGGGATTATACTGGAAACCATGTTTGTCGGTGTGGGAGTCTTTATCACCGTGTGCAAAATTCATACTATTTATATGACTCGGAATGGCTGGGTGATGATGAACTGCCCGACCCTTCCTTAGATTTCTCTGGTTCGTGTGGGTAACACACACTAGGGCCCTTCCAAATGGGTGAGTTGGACCCATATAGCCTGTGGGTGTTTTTAGGAAAGTTATTATCATGTTTTGCTACCTTTCGCAGTTGTTTGGGTTATGTTTTGGACAAGCTATGGGGGTGGCATAGAGTCCTCGGTGGGCTTAAGATACCCATTACGACTCGGCCCGGGGTTGGCTCATGACAATGACCCTTATGTGGATGTGCATTTTAGTTTTGGTCTTGAAAATATTTTTGAACCCTTTTCTATGTCTACTCCCGTGGGTGATTCTATAGTTGCTAGAAAAATCAATAAGGATTGGTTGGTGTCCATCTTTCATAGGGAGACATTGGTGGATTTGATAGAATTGGATATAGTGGATTTCGATGTTATCTTGGGGATTGAGTGGATTTATTCATGCTTCTCTTCTCTGGATTGTTGGACTGGAAAGGTCAGTTTTTGATTTCCTAAATGAAGTTATGATCAATTGGGAGGGGAATTCCTTAGTGCCCAAAAGAAGGTTTATTTCCTATCTTAGAGATCAGAAAATAATTTCAAAAGCGTGTCTGTATTATCTATTTCGGGTTAAGGATTCTAACTTTGAAAGCCCTTTGCAATCTGACCTTGTGGTTAATGAATTTCCTGAAGTATTTCCTGATATTCTTCCTGGAATTCCTCCCAATAGGGAAATAGACTTTGGGATTGATCTTCTATCGGATACTTATTTTTTTTTATTTCTCCTTATTTTCATTCATCCTAGTATCTCTCCATGGGGTACTCTTGTGATTTTTGTGCGAAAGAATGATAGGTCTCTTTGGATGCGTTTAAAACATCATCAGTTGAATAAGGTGATAGTGAAAATGTAACGCCCCAAATCTGGTATTCGAAAGCTACACGGTGCTCATGACCCCGAAGGACCACAAGCTAACCCATGACTGATATCTGTAACTGAGCACTGAATAATGTAGAATATAATCTATAAGGCCATAAGGTTCAAAACTGAAATAATACTTAATATAATACAATGTCTGTAATGGGGTATGACAATACCAAAAACTGAGATAAATTATCTGAACACATGCTGTAGTTTGAAGGCCTCTAAACTGTCTGAAAATTGTGAAATAATAAAGTAATAAAATAATCATACTATCCTCGAATGATGAGGACTGACTGTTAGTCTGGCTACTGAATGTCTGATCTACTAAGGATGCTCGGGAGCTCGTGCTTTTAAACCTATGGTATAAAACACCATAGCGCAAATGCGTCAGTACATTGAATGTACTGGTATGCAAGTGAGGTTGGATGAATGCAATGGTTGATATGCATGAACAATACAACTGACTGAATAACATGAGCGTGAGAATACATGCATGAATAAGAGACTGCAATTGAATTCGTGATAACAATGACTCGTGAATTCTAAACGGATTTACTAATATCTGTGTGCTAATACTGTGATACTGAATAACTGATTCTATAAAGTACTGAGGAATTGATGTTATATTATTAATAAAGAAAAGACTAGTTCTGACAGTTCTGATTATGAAGAATTGGTCTGTTTGACTATATCTGACAGTCCTGAAACTGAATACTAATAACATGGGATACTGATAACTTTATAATTGAAATAACTGATACTGAGAGGCTGTATCTGACAGTCTAGGTTCTGATGGAACTAGCTGAGTTTCGTACTATTCTGAGTTGACTGCATCTGACAGTCCTGAAATTTGAAGAACTATCTGAGTTCTATTATTTAGACTGAATGACTGTATCTAACAGTCCTGATTCTGTAACTGAAACTGTGGTAAGTAGTCATCTAACCGACATGCCCCTAATGCGCCATTATGGCTGAGTTGGGGTCCAATCTGTAACCCCAATTGGAAGGGTGTCAATACTGTATCACTGGTAAGGACAATCTGTGAGTAACCCTCATATAACAGGTAACTCTAGTGAGAACGATGGGAACCCTCACATAATAGGTTAAGCCTCCTCATCTTCCCTCATATAACAAGCTATGATGTCTCAACCTACGCTGGCTACGTAGTTCTGGAATGCAAGGATTTCTTCAAAGAATCACACCCTCATATAATAGGTGAGTTCCCATCCTTGGGCTCACTCAGTGATAATTCCTACTCCCATCTGAATAGACACTGAACATGATTAACTGAATTTGACTAGACTGAATTCATGGAGTTCCGTTAGCTAATGGAATACTATTGAGATTGCTGAATTACTGAGCTTTCTTGAGTCACATGATTGACTGGGTTCTATGGACCATGGCTTGACTGAGGATATCATTAAAACATGACATAAAATCTAGGCACACAACTATATTGTTGGGTACAAGTACCTCTAGGACTCGATAGCATGAAATTGACAGAACATGACACTTCTTGAACACATGACCAATATCAACAATTCATAATACATTAATTTGGGGTTTTCATGAAGCACATGGTTATCATAGTCTTGTACATGAATGGAATTGCATATAAACATGTCATACTTTCATAAACCTATTCTCATGGACATTCCCTCAACCATTCATAATGCACACAATATCATGGAAGTTATTCTTGGTCATAGGATAAAGCACACATTTATCATTTGGGTCACAATTATGCTATATTGCATAATTTCTATTCTCTTAGGCATTTTATCAAACACCTAGGATGCATGACTTAGGGCATAGGCATGACCATTAAATTAATACAACAAAACTCCATATTTCAACTCAGTTTCACATGTTTTAGACCACATACTAGCATAGGTTCATGAACAACACATAAGGATTCCAACTTGGGAACCATACAATCATAATCACATGCACATAATCAACTCATAGCAAAATATTCACAATACAAGATTTAAAACTTGATTCATGTCCTTCATGGATGAAAGGAATCCATGAATGAACAGTGTGCATACCTTAGTTCTTGATTCTACGAAGACTGACGGAGAGATTCTTCAATTTGAGTCTTGGATTTGAATCTCCAAGTGAAAATCCTAGCTTGTTCTTGAGAGAAACTTGAGAGAAAAACTATGTTTTGGATGAAAAATGGCTGAATCACGTGTTAATTGGTTTAAATAGGGGTGGAAAATTGACCCTTTAACCCCTGGACGCATATTTTAATTTTTGTGAAAATTTTTCAATTTTTATCCTCGGCGCGATGCTCCACTATCGCGCCAAGTCATTGGAACTGGATAATTGGGAATCTGCATGGTGGCACGATGTGGGGCTATCGCATTGCCACTTTGTGACCTGAAAGTTTGGTGCGACGTGGAGACATTATGCTGAGACACTAAAAAAGGACAATTCTGAATTTGAGCCTTGGCGCTACGCGCCATAATCACGAAGGCTCACTGGATTTTGACGATTGCCATTTAGGCCGGCTCCGCGACGTGTTGATGGCTTAGGTGGAACACTGCCTTACTAAAAAGGCTCTAACTCTTCGCCCGGGTGTCGAATTTTGGAAAATTTGGTATCGATGGAAATCTTATTCAATTTCCCACATGTATAAAAGTTGATTCATCTTTGAAACAAGTCTTTAACATTTCTGGGATGATTTTAAGCTAGGTAGAAGTATGGGATATTATAGAAAAATAAGTATCGTCTTCCTAGGATTAACGACCTTTTTGATCAGCTTCAAGGTTCTAGATGTTTCTCTAAGATTGATATTCGTTTGGGTTATCATCATTTAAAAGTTAGGAAGGTTTATATTCCCAAGACTACTTTTTAAACCTGATATGGTCACTATGAGTTTTTGGTTATCTTATTTAGGTTGACTAATGATCCCACTGATTTCATGGATTTAATGAATCGGGTGTTCAAGCACTTTCTAAGATAAACCTTTGATCCAAATAATAAAATAATTCTCTTTTCTATTTTTTGATTTATAATAACTTCCCAAGCACACGTGACACTAAATTTGTCATTGTTATTCAACATTCACTAAGGTTTGTCCCACTTTTGTGTTTCTTTAGTAATCACAATTCCTTATGAATGTTCTTAACTACCTCTGGAGGCAATGCTTATTGTAATCTATTATTGTTCCATCTTTCTTCTTAAATTAAATAACTAACATCCCCCAAAGATCTACCACTATGAAATGATAGTGGAAGGATATAATGTAAAACTCCCAATTTAGTCCAGTTTTCATAACGATATTAGCATGTTCACATCTAGGTTCCTACCAAATCTCATGATCTATATTATTCCAGGCTTCCAATATATGTTTCTACACCTGATACCCCTCTTTCCATTCCACAACTTGTGGTATGAATCTTTTATAAAATTTATTCTATATAAATTTTTTCCATAAGGACTTTCTAGTTCTAGAAATTCAGTAAAGCTCTGCAGTCAATGCTTTGGATACATCAAAAAGAGATTTGAACTATAGTCTTCTTTTTTCTTCGGTAAACACATATTTTCCCAGGAAAGTAATGTTTACTTTTTCCTTCCTCCATAATTTTCCAAAAAAATGGACAAAAATTTTGTGTAAGTCATTAATCATACACTTAGGATAGGTAACTTCTGACAACAAATATATGGGCATACTCTGAAGTATTAATCAACATAGACTTGCCTCCAATAGACAGGAGCTTTCCTTTCCAAGCTTGTAACTTATTTTTGAAATTCTTGATAATCTTATTTTAGTAATTCCTCCTCTTCCTAGCTTGCATCATAGGGCATCAAAGATAAATGAATTGAAATTTACCTCTTGTAAAGCATGTGATCCCTTTTACTTGTTGAGTAATATCATTTTATGTCTTCTTATACATAAAGAAAAAACTTTTATCTTATCAGTTACCCATATTGTCTCTCATATTTTTATAATCACTTAAGTTGTTGTTACATTGAACTAAGAGGTAGAACTTGTACCAAGTCTTCTCTTAGATAATTTTTAAGAAATGCAGGTCTAGCCTAGTGTTAGATGATTTTTGATAGTTATAATGCTCCGAGAGTCCACCCTGGATGCCACATAGTACTTACAGGCCCGAAGGACCACAAGGTAACTCATGGGGTGGTACCTGCTGTGAGCACTGAATAAAATAACAAAGACATGTGTGGAACTTAGCTGAAAAATGCCATAAGGTTTTAACAACTAAAAGTCAATACTGAATCATAATTTTAAAATTTTTGAAACATACTACCAATAGTGATAAAACAACTTATAATAACGACTGAAAACTGACTATCTGTCTGTAATTGTCTAAAAACCTCTAAGTTAACTAACTATGGAGTTGATGGGAAAAGTCCCTAACTAACTCCAACTAACTACTAAACTCAATTGAAATAAACATAAATGGTCCTCGAAATTTGAGGAATCACCACTTCTACTGCTACTGGTACACTGGGATATCTAGGTACGGTTAGGAACCTAAGCGTCCAACCTTATGATATGAGACATCATAGCGTAAGAAATGAGTATGTGGTTAGTACTTTGAATGTATTGGTATGCTAGATGGGGTTAGGATGATATGGATAGGCTTATGTACATGAATAATAACTGACTGAATAGCATAAGATAATTGAATAACTGATATAAAAACATGAATACTGTAAAATCTAAGAGTGCATGACCAAACATATGACATAATTTTGAAATAGTCTGTAAAATAAAATACTGATAACTGAATAACTGATAAACTGTATTCTATGGTCAAGCAAAACTGAACTGAGTTCTGAGCTAAATATTGAAACTAAAACTGTGGGAGATATCATCTAATCGACATGCCCCAAAGCTGAGCTGATCGGGGTCCAACCTGTGACCTTAGTTTTGGGTTCTAGTACCGTGCCACGGGTACTAACAATGGCAGTGCCAACCCTATACTAGAAGAAAGAAATCTTTTTAACCCTAAATTATCAGGAAGACTCATGAGATATGTGTCAATCCTAAACTAGCAGGAAAATATCTCAAACCTATGCTGGCTACGTAGTTTTGTATCTCAGGGATTGCTACTAAGGGTCAAACCCTATACTAATAGGAATACCTCTATCTATGGGTTCGCTCAGTGCTGAATTCTACTCCCAACTGAACTAACACTGATTGCGAGACTGAACTAAGTTTAACTGAAGAAGGAATTGACTCGGATTACTGCACTGATCTTGGTTTGACTGACATGATAACTGACTGAACTGATAATGTTCATACATGTCTAAACCATTCTGAGAATACTGAGACTAAGTAAACAGCTAAATTTTGGGTATTCATAGCCCCCAGGACTTGGTAGCAATAACAACAAAATAATACTAAAACTTTGAGGACATGACATGTAGTCAGTATTCAAAACTCATTCATTGAGGTATTTCATCAAACACTTGCAATGCATGACTTAAGCATGAGAATAGTTTTAAACATGCGGTAGTAGAATGATTTTTAATACTAAATGAACAATAAAGGCGTACATCAGCGAACAATACCATTCAAACGTGTAGGATTTAATAACAACAACAATTTCGTGTAAACATGATATAAAATTCAAAACTCATGAAAGTTCATGGACATAATTCATAATAATATGTAAATATCATACTTATAAACTTGAAATTGGGTTCTTGAACTCCACGGGTGAAAATGGCCCATGAATGAACATCTAACTACCTTAATAGATGATTTCTTGAAGATTGGTTGAACTTAGTAGCTTGGAACCTTGATTTCTAGAGAAAGAAATTTGAATTTTTTCTTGGGAAAGGGGAGAGCTTTTACATGAATTGATTTAAGGAAGACAGACAAATAATGCCCCTATGAGTATTATAATTCGTGCTTTGGACGTTTGGGATTGAGGGAAAAGGACCAAAGTAACCCTTGACCCTTAAGAAGCTAAAATTGTGGGGGAATAGCCCCCACGACGAGACCCCTAGTTTGGTTAAGCAGCCCTCGTGATGCGACCCCTAGTAGGGTTAAATAACCATCACGACGTGGGGCAATCACGACCCCTTACTGTCTCTCACGGAAAATGCCATAATTTTTACTCGGGTATTGGATTAAGGCAAAATTGGTATCATTGGAAAGCTAATTTGATTATATATAATTTTGTGGTCTTAATATGCCAAATTACCCATATACATAAAGTTATACTCATTCAAATATGACTCTTGTGAAACTGAACACCAAAAATTAGCCGAATCAAAGGCTCTTAGCTCACTTTGCTCTAAGTGAAACTTATGAACATATTTCCCACCTTATAATCTTTCTTCACACTAGGTTAATGATCATGAAACTTGGATTCAAGTATGACTCATGGGACTAGAGTTTACATCGTAGGAACAAAGTTCCAATTTCTAGCTTGTAAGCGTGCGGGGTATTACAATAGTGTACTAGTCGGAGGAAATATACTATTAATGTGAGCATCAGTGGGGGTATTTAAATTAATTTTTAGATAAATGATGAGTTTAGAAAGCCACAATAACCTTTGATATGTAAAATGGATTAATAGAATTCCGGTTAAAGAGTTTACCATGGAAGAATTGGTTCATGATGTCATATTATAAGAGATGTGTTATAAAATTGATTTAACTGGGGAGAGGCTATGAGATGCCTTAGAACCACTGCAATGGAAATGATAACTACTACTTTGGAAAAAGTGTCGCTGCAATGGTAATTTAAACATTACAACGGTAAAAAATAGTTTTGGTAGTTTTAAAAACCAGAAACACATTTTCATTCTCCACTTTCAGGAAAACAAACCAAGTCTCTAAGGAATGCAATTTTTCTTAAATTTTTTAGAAGTTTTCATATTTGTAGGTAAGATCTTTACATTATAAACTTGAATTACTTCGTAGAATCATTGAAAATCATTAGCGTCGTGTTCATAATGGAAATTATGTTTTAGTCCTAATTCATGAACTTAATACAAATTGGTAGGAATGAGTATAAAACCAGTTGGTAATGATTCTAGGGTGTTAAAAAATACAATTTGGAGTAGAATCATAGTTGTTCATGCTACATAAAGTAGAGTTCATGAGGTTTAAGGGATAGAAAATCCCCAGATGATGAAGTAGGGTAATTTTATAGTTAAAATTATCAATTATTATTCCCCAGTGGTTTAGAAGAAAGAAATGATTGAATCGACATGTATTCTTATTGTTATAGATCAAGAACGAGTTCAAAGAGAAATAAAAGAAAAACTTGTGCCCTAAAAGTTATTTTAAGCAAGGAATCACGGTAGATTACAATCATTGTTGCAATCTGACTTGCTTGACTATGTGCTTTTATGTATGATGATGAGATAATGATAATGACGATATATTAAAAGCATGATGTTGTTGATGATTGAGAGAAAGATGACACACACATCTTGTATCAACATATTCACTCATATGCATTAAATATTCAATCATAATTAGATGTTATGATGCATGTTGTTGCTGAAATTGACTATGAGTTCTCCCTAAAGTGAAGTGTCCTAAATATGTTTTTGTCTTTGGTGATGAGTTTTTTGATGATAGTTGCTACATTTATTTGGTCTGTTTGTTTGTATAGTGTTGAGTTCAATTATCCTATGATTCCAACCCGTACTTACTGATATACTGATGCTTCCTATGCTCTTATTTTTACTAAGTGCATAGCGTGTTCAACATTTATGACAAGACCTCAACTCTCGCCAGAAGTTTTAAATTTCAATTTACGGGTGAGCACCATGATCGGGCAACCATTGAATGTTCAATTTTATGTTCATGTCCTTTGTTTTGGGAATAAGACACTAATTCTTATTTTATTCTATATTTTTGATAATCTTTTAGCTATATACTTGAGTACTCTTAGTTGTTATTGTACAATGACTTTAGTTCTTAGGGATGTAATAAATTGTAACACCCCATATTTTCAGGCTAAAATTCAAACCATCATTCCTATGTTTGTAAGCTCTAATCCAATAATTTGTATTTGTATATATGTGTCATGATAATTAGTCTAGTGTTAAGAGTGCTTTATAGGTGAAAAATGTTCATAGGAAACACTTTGAGAAAAGTTGAGTTAAGAGTTTTTGATTCGACCAAATTTTGGTATTCTATCCTACAAGGGTCAAATTTGATTGTGTATAACTTCTACAACATATGAAACTTTGGACCTCAAGATACACCAAATTATTTATTAATGTTTCCTCATTCCAATGTATCCAATTTCTCCTTAATCCGATGTTTTAGCGAGAAGTTATGAGCATTTTCATAAGGAACCAATGAGGGTTTGCGATTTCATCATGGCATGGACCTTGTGCTCCATGATTTTCAGCATGGCATGGATCCTGTTTAGAAATGCTAAAATCTACTTTTTACTTTTGTTTTTCGAGGGTAAATAGTCATTTACATCCTAAACTATCCGATAACTAATAGTAACATGAATTGATCAACCCATAACCCCAGAACACACCAATTACACAATCCATCTACTCATAAATTCTCAAGAACACCAAGCAAAGATTTTGTCACAACCCGAGGCTACCCCCTAGTCGTAATAGGGTGCTTAAGGCCATAAGTAAACCCAATATAACCCTTGATCTGGTACCAGCTGTGAGCACTGAGTAAAGTAATATTGGTATCACATGCGAAAGTTAAGCTGATAGAAATACTGTGAACATAAAATGCTGAAACATCACCCAACATGTCTGAACTCAAGGTAAAACTGAAAACAACTTTGTCTATCTAAAAGCCTCTAAAACATGAGGAGTTGAGGGGACAAACCCCCAACTAACTCCGACCATCAGAGATAAAGTGAAACACTAAAACTAATTGAAAATATCCTGTCCTTGATGGATAAGGACTCACCACCATTACTGCTGAGAGATACTGAGCTAACTAAGGACGATCAAGTTACTGAGCATCCAAAAATATATTATAAGACAACATAGCGCAAAAAAAACTAAGCGATCAATACTTTAAATGTACTGGTATGTGAGGTAGGGACAACTAAAATACATATGGACACTGATATAGATGTATGAACATGTAAAAAGAATGCATGACCAAGTAATATATGAACTGGGATAGTTTGTAAACTTGAACAACTGAATACTGATAAACTATGTAGTTGGCCATACAAACCTGATCAGATATGGTCTAAATACTATACTAAGACTGTGGGAGTTAACTACAACCGACATGACCCTATATGATCTATCGGGGTCTAACCTATAAACCTAATTGGAAGGGTTCTAGTACCTTTCTAGGGGTACCATGTAACGCCTTGATTTTCTGAACCAAAATATTACACGGTGCTCATAACCCCGAAGGACCACAAGCTAATCCATGACTGATATCTGTACCTGTAAACTACAAAATATCTCATAAAATATACGGAAACATGAACTGTAAGGCCTTAAGGTTCAATACTGAAACATATTTGAAAAATATGGTATAATAATACCAAAAAGGAACATAAATACTGAAGTCTGAACATCTAATATAACATCTAGTCTGAAATCCTCTAACTAAACTGAATAAGGAGTTGATGGGACATGTCCCCAACTAACTCCAACTACTGAAATAAACCAAAAATTGAAATAGAAATTAAATCATCATGTCCTCGAAGGATGAGGACTCACATCTAACTCTGACTGCTGATCCTGGAATGTACTGCTAATTTGGATCTCATGCCTCTGAACCTATGGTGTAACATAAGAGATAGCACCATAGCGCAAATACATCAGTACGTCTGAATATACTGAGTATACGAGTGAGGTAGGATAAATCCAAAGGGTTATATGCATGGACAATACTGACTGATATGAACGTGAGAGTACATACATGCATACTTAACTGTAACTGAGCTCGTAGAGATACAGACTACTGAGTCTGAATACTGACAACATGAGTATACTGATAATGAGATTCTGAAAGACTGAGTTTACTGATATTGATATGTAAATCACTAATAAGTGATGGATCTAATACTATATTACTGATATACAAAGAGACTGATATTGCATTACTAATAAATAAATAATTATTTCTGATAGTTCGAATTATGAAGAACTAGTCTGATTGACTGTATCTCACAGTCCTGAAGCTGAGTACTGATAGCATGAGTTCTGATAACTGTTGTGATTGATAGCATAAGTGACTATATCTCACAGTCCATAAATCTAAAGAAAACTATCTGAGTTTTATTTTATTTTTGAGTTGACTATACCTGACAACCCTGATATACTGAAATCTGAAGAGCTATCTGAGTTCTTTACTGAGACTGGAACTGAAACTGTGGGAAGTAGTTATCTAACAGACATGCCCTAAATATGCTATAATAGCTAAGCTGGGGTCCAATCTCTGCCCCGACTGGAGGGGTGTCAATACCGCGCCACTGGTAAGGACAATTGTGAGAACCCTCTACTGACAGGTACTCAAATGAGAACGGTGGGAACCCTAAACTAATGGGTTAAGACACCTCATCAACCCTAGTCTGATGGGTTAAGATGTCTCAACCTACACTGGCTACGTAGTTCTGGAACACAAGGATGATTGCTAAGAATCACACCCTGAACTGGCAGGTGAGTTCCCATCCTTGGGTTCACTCGGTGCTAAATTCTACTCTCATCTAAATGAAACTGAACTGAATAACTAAGTTAAACTGAATACCTGAACTAAACTGATTAGCTGAACTGATGCTGATTAACTGGACTGATACTAGTGGTACTATTTAGCAGAGCTAAACTAAGTTTACTGGATTCCAATAACTGATGGAATGTACTGAGATCTGAGGACTAGTTGAGAGTAATGAAGTTACTGAGATTGACTGTGAATACTGAGGTTGCTGAGGTTACTGAGCGCTGAGATTACTGAGATTACTGGACTATTGAGATTACTGAGATTTCTGAGTTTTCCTGAGTCACATGAATGACTGAATTCTATAGGTCATGGCTTGACTGAGAGTATCATAAAAACATGACATGGCTCTAGGTACATAGCTATATTTTTCAGGTACAAGTACCCCCAGGACTCGATGGAAGGAAACTGACACAACTTGAATTTCTTGAGTACACGACCATCAATAAATATCCATAATACATAAGTGGGGGATTTCATGAAGTACATGGTTATCATAATATGTATCATGAATAGGAATGCTTATAATCAAGTCATAAATCTCATATTCTAATATCATGGGCATTCCGACGACATATACTATTCCTAGCAATCGCATGGAAACCATTCAAGCGTAAGGGAACGACAACATGTAACATTTAGTTCATATTGTAATGATTTGGGGATATTACACTTCATTTATTTATTCAACATCTCAAACATGGTAGGGAAAGCATGGATATATTTTGTGTACATAATTTATATCTCCATTATCATACATGCTTTATACCACAACAATAAGAATACATAATTAGCATGGAAATTCATATTGAAGTGTATAGCTAACATGGACTTGTTATTTAGATATCATGAAACCATGTAAATATGAAGTTCTAACATACTAGGCATTTTATCGAACACCTTGCATGGATTCTTTAAGGTATAGGTGGATTTCATCAAATTATACATCATGAACAACCAAATTTATATGTTTCCAACTTATATGATATCATGAAATTTAAAAAAACATATAAAGATTCCATCTTGGGAATCACCCAATATCAACAAAATGATCATCAACGCCCAATAATATAGAAATCATACTTTATAATGAAAAAGAGGGTTTTTGAGCTTTATGGATGAAAGGGATTCATAAATCAACTCACGCATACTATTATATAGCAAAACAAACAAGCATCAATATGGGTATGATATATCACCACAATCAACCAAGCTTTTGTATTTTAAAGATTGATTCTTGAACTCCATGGATGAAAGGAATCCGTGGATGAACACTATGCATACCTTGGAAAGGAGGTTCTTGATGATTGATGGAGGAATTTCCTTGAAATTGGATATTCAAGCTTAATTATGCAACCCTAGTTGTTTTTCTCCTATAGTGCTCTTAGATGATGAGATTTGAGATATTAATAGGGTTGTAATGTGTTTAGAAGCTATATATTTTGTAGGGTTAAGTTTAGGGACATGTAAGGAATGTTAAAAGACTTAATTACCCTCAAAATAACTCAAAACGGAGTGTTTTTGGCATTGGAACTGACTTAGGCGGCGCCTAACCAATCGCCTATCCTTACTGTCTCTCACGAAAAAGGGCATAACTTTTCATTTGGATTAAAGCAAAATTGGTATCATTGGAAAGATAATTCGATTATCTGCAATTTGGTGGGTATAAATTAGCCAAAATACCACATTAATATCAAGTTATACCCGTTCAAAGATGACCCTTGCAAAATCAAACACTAAAACTTGATGGATTCAAAAACTCTTAGCTTGTATTACCTTAAGTGACTCATATGAACATGCTTAAATTATCATAAGCTATCTTATCACTAGGATACTCATTGTAAGTCATGCACCAAAATGCTACTCACAGGATAGGAGGTTTTATACGTTGGAAAAAAAGGTTCGTCTCCTAACTTAGAAACATATGGGGTATTACAATATCTCCCCCTTGGGAACATTCGTCCTCGAATAGAAATTAACTCAAGCGGGAGAGATGATAAGATGAAGCACGTACAAGACATACACTACTAAAACATGGGTTTAGGACTGGCATGACTGAAAGCTGAGCACAACATACTGAACATGCATATCTGATGCATGGAAATCTGATTCATGAATATAAGACTGAGGATTCTAATAAATTAAGTTTTCTTAAAATGAGAATGCATATCTGATGCACAACTGAAAGGCTGAATCCATGCATATCTGATGCATGATTATATGTCTGATATGATATGTGAATGTATGACTGAAAGTACTGATGGGTTGATCACGCATATCTGATGCGTGAATTCATAGCTAAACTCACTCATGAATATGCAATGGTAAAGGTATCAAGTTTGAACTGAAAACTGAGCATGGAACTGAATACCAAGTTTGGCACTAAAATATGAACATGAGAACGAGTAAGTTTAAGGAAAACTGTTACCTTGAACTGATAATACCGATAAGTTTGAGATTGATTACTCCATATGCATGATTGGAAACATGAGAGCATAACTAAGTCTAGGATGTGGTAGATATACTAAATATCATAATCTGAACTGAATCTTGAAAACATGGCATACAACTGAAGTTGGAGCTTGAGGGTTATCTTATGAGTACCTCTTCTCCAAACTGGATTCATAAAAAAAAGGTGAGCAGAATGTTTATGTCATAAAAGTTTAGGGGTATGATGTATCTCCCCATTAGGACACTATGTACCTTAAAGAATACTGACTTGGATGAGCTACTGAGGGAAATTTAGGCAATGCGTAAGACACCTAGGAACTGAGTCATGACTGAATAGCTAGGATCTGAACTAAGACATGATACATTAACTGAGCTGAACACGAGTGCATAAATATACTAACTTATCTGATTAACTGAATAACTGATAGCTGAATACTGAATTTGCAAAGCTAAACTGTACTTAGTCGAAAAAGCTGGGCTGAGATTTTTTGAGTTTTATGCATAGGAGATAGGGACTAACTGAGTAGAATGAGGTATCTGAGCATGGATTCACGAAGTCTGTATTATTTTTGAATGCGAGACCAAGCGTACGACATGGCTATGAGGTATTATATAAACTGGGGTACTGAAACACTGATAACTGAGTACTAACATCCTGAATGCTATAGTAAAGCATGTCTGGAACTGAACTGAGTTTCAAATCTGGTTACTGAAATAAAGATGACATTATAACTAAGCCTATGCTAGTACAGAAGTACTGAATTCAAGGACTGAACACTGATTATTGAGTGCTGGATACTGAAATATAATTGAGTTGGCAACTGAGTTTTTGATGGCTACATGTTGGGGACTGACATAAGTCAAGGAGCTAAATGTACACTTACACTTTTTACTTTCCCAACTTCTAAATACATCCCCTTGCTAGACGTTTACTTGCACATTTATCATGACATTCAAGCCTATCTTCAAAACTACACCCTCGTGTAAAGTAAGCATGCAACAATCTTCTCTTAGCTAAACAACTGCTCATCACTACACTATTCCATAAGGAGAGCTAACTGGAGGAATAAATCAGGAGGACCTGAAACATGAATAGATACAAACTAAACTTGACACATGACTGAAACTTGAGGAATAAAATATCAATAATTTGGATTTACCAATAAGGTCTAAACTGAGGATATACATGACATAGTCTAAATGTATCTGATCTGTAGGGGCATAGCATGAGTCATGGAAGCTAAGTATACTGGAAAGCATGATATGTGTACATGAGTCATGAGCTGCATGAACTGAGTCTAGAGTTTTCTGTACTCGTGGGACATGATTCGAATACTGAGGGAGCTGATTCGAATACTGAGGGAGCTGGAACTGAACCCCTTATACTGGGAACTGAAGGTGCACATAATCCCATGGAAAGTGTATGAAAGTAGATTGTTCTCATGGAACATGACTCGTACTGTGGAGTAAAAGGGGCTTCTTATGATGGAAATTGAATTCATACATGGTTATAGTTTGTGACCATTGAGTTGGTATGCAACGCCTGAGTTGGTTTCGTGATAGCTGAAGTGAAAAACTCTGCACTGAGATTAGAATGGGTCTGGAATTGTCTTCCCTTACTACTTTCTATATATACTGGCTCTACTACTGAAATCTGAGGGCCTGGCTTAGGTACTTGAAAGTAAGGTAAAGTGAACATGAGGGGTAGATGATATAAATATACATGGTTTCCTTAAAAAAACTTGCTATAGCACGATTTTGAGACATGAAAGAAGGGAAACTATTCCTGAAACATCTCATAGCCTCTTGCACATTAGTGTGGTGCACAACACGCCCATAGACTAGACTCTACTTGATGCAGCTTTCTGACTTCCTAGGACACTGTTGAACCTTAGGCTCTGATACCAAGTTTGTAACGCCCCGATTTTCTAAACTGAAATGCTACACGATGCTCATAGCCCCAAAGGACCACAAGCTAATCCATGACTGATATCTGTACCTGTAAACTACAAAATATCTTATAAAATATGCAGAAACATGAACTGTAAGGACTTAAGGTTCAATACTGATACATATTTAAAAAATATGGTATAAAAATACCAAACAGGAACATAAATACTGATTTCTGAACATCTAATCTGACATCTAGCCTGAAAGCCTTTAACTGAACTGAATAAGGAGTTGATTGGACATGTCCCCAACTAACTCCAACTACTGAAATAAATTAAGACCTGAAATAGAAATGAAATCATCATTTCCTCAAAGGATGAGGACTCACGTCTAACTCTGACTGCTGATCCTGGAATCTACTACTGATTTAGACCTCATGCCTTTGGACCTATGGTGTAACATAAGAGAAAGCAGCATAGCGCAAATGCATTAGTACGTCTGAATGTACTGAGTATACGAGTAAGGTAGGCTAAATGCAAAGGGTTATATGCATGGACAATACTGACTGATATGAACGTGAGAGAACTTACATGCATACGTAACTGTAACTGAACTCGTAGAGATACGGACTACTGAGTCTGAATACTGACAACATGAGTGTACTGATAATGAGATTCTGAAGGACTGAGTTTAGTGATATTGATACGTAAATCACTAATAAGTGATGGATCTGATACTGTATTAATGATATACTAAGAGACTGATATTGCATTACTGATAAATAAATAATTATTTCTGACAGTTTGAATTATAAAAAACTGGCCTGATTGATTGTATCTGACAGTCCTGAAACTGAGTACTGATAGCATGAGTTCTGATAAGTGTTGTGATGGATAGCATAAGTGTCTATATCTCACAGTCCATAAATCTAAAGAAAACTATCTGAGTTCCATTTTATTTCTGAGTTGACTGTATCTGACAGCCCTGATATACTGAAATCTGAAGAGCTATCTGAGTTCTCTACTGATATTGGGTAGCTAGATAAGACAGTACTAAAATCTATAATTGAAACTGTGGAAAGTAGTTATCTAACCGACATGCCCTAAATATGCTATAATAGCTAAGCTGGGGTCCAATCTCTACCCCGATTGGAGGGGTGTCAATAACGCGCCACTGGTAAGGACAACTGTGAGAACCCTATACTGGCAGGTACTCAAATGAGAATGGTGGGAACCCTAAACTGACGGGTTAAGCCACCTTATCAACCCTAGTCTGACGGGTTAAGATGTCTCAACCTACGCTGGTTACATAGTTCTGGAACACAAGGATGACTGCTAAGAATCACACCTTGAACTGGCAGGTGGGTTCCCATCCTTGGGTTTAATCGGTGCTAACTTCTACTCCCATCTGAACGGCACTGAACTGAATAACTAAGCTGAACTGAATAACTGAACTAAACTGATTAGCTAAACTGATACTGATTAACTAGACTGATACTAGTGGTATTGTTTAGCAGAGCTAAACTAAGTTTACTGGATTCCAATGACTGATGGAATGTACTGAGTTCTGAGGACTGGTTGAGAGTAATGAAGTTACTAGGATTTACTGTGAATACTGAGGTTGCTGAGGTTATTGAGCACTGAGATTACTGGACTACTGAGATTACTGAGATTTCTGAGTTTTCCTGAGTGACATGACTGACTGAATTCTATAGGTCATGGCTTGACTGAGAGTATCGTGAAAACATGATATGGCTCTAGGCACATAGCTATATTTTTCGGGTACAGGTACCCCCAGGAATCAATGGAAGGAAACTGACACAACTTGAATTTCTTGAGTACACGACCATCAATAAATATCCATAATACATGAGTGGAGGATTTCATGAAGTACATGGTCATCATAATATCTATCATGAATAAGAATGCTTATAATCAAGTCATAAATCTTATATTCTAATATCATGGGAATTTCAACAACATATACTATTCCTAGCAATCGCATGGAAACCATTCAAGCGTAAGGGAACGGCAACATGTAACATTTAGTTCATATTGTAATGATTTGGGGATATTATACTTCATGTATTTGTTAAACATCTCAAACATGGTAGGGAAAGCATGGATATATTTTGTGTACATAATTTATATCTCCATTATCATACATGCTTTATACCACAACAATAAGAATACATAATTAGCATGGAAATTCATATTGAAGTGTATAGCTAACATGGACTTGTTATTTAGATATCATGAAACCATGTAAATATGAAGTTCTAACATACTAGGCATTTTATCGAACACCTTGCATGGATTCTTTAAGGCATAGGTGGATTTCATCAAATTATACATCATGAACAACCAAATTTATATGTTTCCAACTTATATGATATCATGAAATTTAAAAAAACATATAAAGATTCCATCTTGGGAATCACCCAATATCAACAAAATGATCATCAACGCCCAATAATATAGAAATCATACTTTATAATGAAAAAGAGGGTTTTTGAGCTTTATGGATGAAAGGGATCCATAAATCAACTCACGCATACTATTATATAGCAAAACAAACAAGCATCAACATGGGTATGATCATATCACCACAATCAACCAAGCTTTTGTATTTTAAAGATTGATTCTTGAACTCCATGGATGAAAGGAATCCGTGGATGAACACTATACATACCTTGGAAGGGAGGTTCTTGATGATTGATGGAGGAATTTCCTTGAAATTGGATATTCAAGCTTAATTATGCAACCCTAATTGTTTTTCTCCTATGGTGCTCTTGGATGATGAGCTTTGAGATGTTAATAGGGTTGTAATATGTTTGGAAGCTATATATTTCGTAGGGTTAAGTTTAGGGACGTGTAAGGAGTGTTAAAAGACTTAATTACCCTCAAAATAACTCAAAACTGAGTGTTTTTGGCATTGGAACTGACTTAGGTGGCACCTAACCAATCTCCTATGTTTGGGTTGGGCGGTGCCTAACCAATCGCCTATCCTTACTGTCTCTCACGAAAAAGGCATAACTTTTTGCTCGGGTATTGGATTAAGGCGAACATGGTATCGTTTGAAAGATAATTCGATTCTCTAATATTTGGTGGGTATAAATCAGCCAAAATACCATATTAACATCTAGTTATACCCATTCAAAGATGAACCTTGCAAAATCGAACACTAAAACTTGATGGATTCAAAAACTCTTAGCTTATATTACCTTAAGTGACTCATATGAACATTCTTAATGTATCATAAGCTATCTTATAACTAGGACACTCATTGTAAGTCATGCACTAAAATGCTACTCACAGGATAGGAGGTTTCATACATAGGAAAAAAAGGTTCGTCTCCTAGCTTAGAAACATACGGGGCATTACATACCAACACATGACTGCCGATGTGGAATCCATAAGGCTGATGTCCCAAAGAACTAGGGTGTTATGCCTCTACTAACAGGGGACCTCTCATAATCTCCTGTGGTGCCATAGGTCTGGAACTTAGGGACTACTACTAAAGACTCATGACGAACGGATGGGGAGCTGCTATCCTGAATGACACTGGTACAAACTCGTGCATGCACTGATAACTTATATTCTCAAATATGGTATTCTAAAAATAACAGTGCATGCATAATCTAAAGTAATCATGAACATGTTAAATGATGTAATTAGCATGATATTATACTGATGAGTGATCATTATAAATTTATAAGTTTCATGGTATAAACATGGTATGAATAACTTGAAATCTTGAAAACTGTAGCATGCATGATCAACTAGGTATCAGGTGTTCATAACCCACCAGCATGGAAAATAACATAATTAAATGCAATACTTTCAAAGTAATGACATGATAGGAATTTTCATGACTAAAACTCAAAAACCTAACAATTTCATCAATATAACAAGATATCATGATTAGGGTATGAAAAAATACTTGAAATTATGAGGAAGCACTTTTTCATGGTTGAATTCAAGAATTACATAGAGGAATTATGGACTTTATATTTTTCATGGAACCCTAGTTTATGGAATTCATATATTTTATGAATAAAAATCATAATTTTGGGCATGAGGATGAAAGGAGATCCTCATTGAATGCCCACATACCTTAATTGCTTTAGTTCTTGAAGAAGCTTCTTGGAATTGGGACCTTAAATAGTTGAATCCTTGAGAAGATGCTTGAATTTACGTTCTTGGGAATGGGGATAAGTTTTTACACATTAACTGATAGGGAATGGGGCAAGAACTACATTGTTAGGGTTTTTAATTCGTGAATTGAGTGTTTGGGGAGAGGGGAAAGGACTACAATACCCCCTTGAACATTTAATAAGGCTGCAAGAAAAGTACAGTCTCCATGGTACGGAGGTAATCGCAGAGGCTAGCCTCCATGACATGATGTGTATTACGGAGGCTAACCTTCATGACACGCCGTATATCATGGAGGTCTTGCCTTTGTGACATGCCCAAATCGCGGAGGTATTCTACTTTAGAGGTCCAAAACACCCCAAACCTATTCCAAAAATTTTGAAACCCTCCCAAATTACCCTTTTAACATCCCTAAATATATTTCAACTCAAAATTTGACGTTTTGAACTCGGAAAGGCCATAAATAAAATCATTGAAATCTTGGGGTCTTAAAATGGATAAATCTTTTGTACTTAGTGTGAATTAATGCCTTGGACACCCTTTAAACATGCATCTAGTAGTTGGAAACATGTCTAGAATCTTATGGGGTATTATGATATCTCCCTCTTGGGATTATTCATTCTCGAATGAAACTGTTTGAGCTGAGATACTAGAAAAACTAAGATCATGTACCGAATACCCGTGAGCTGAATCATGATTAAATAACTAAATCTATAACATGATACATGAATTGAACTGAATTCATGAATGCATGCAATGACACGAGGATGATTATATAGCTGGCATAAAAAATGAGAGAATCACTTAAGGAAAACCATTACCTCATGTGGATATGAATTCATAGAGAAGATATGGGGATACATTGATCGCATATCTGCTTCTGCTTCCCAAGTAGCTCCCTCAATGACTGATTTCACCATAGAACTTTAACTAAGGAGACTTCTTTATTCCTCAACCTACAAATTCGACGGTCAAAAATCTCAACTGGGACTTCTTCGCAGGAGAGACTACCTTTAACATACACTATCTAAAGGAACTACAGAAGCTGAGTCACCAAAATATTTGTTTAGCTAGGAGACATGAAACACCAGATGTATTGAAGTGAAATTTGCAGGCAACTCTAACTCATAAGCTACCTTTCGAAAATAGTTCAAAATCCTGCATGGTCCCACATAGCAGGGACTGAGCTTCCCCTTCTTGGCGAATCTCTTCACCCTTTTCATAGGTGAAATTTTTAGATAAACCAAGTCACTAATGTCAAACTCAAGATCTCTACTTCACATATCTGCATAAGAATTCTAATGGCTTTAGGCTATCTTAAGCTTTTTGTGAATTAACTAAACTTTCTCCATATCCTTATACACTAAATTTGGCCCTATCACAATAGCCTCACCTTCTTCAAACCAACCAATAGGAGATCTCAACCTCTTTCCATAGAGAGCCTTAAATGAAGCCATCTAAATACTAGAGTAATAGCTATTGTTGTAGGCAAACTCAATAAAAGGTAAGTGATCATCCCAACTACCCTTGAAGTCAATAAAACAAGCCCTCAACTTTTCCTCTAATGTCTGAATGGTCTGCTCCACCTAACCATCTATTTGAGGATGAAAAACTGTACTGAGATGGAATTGGGTACCAAGGCCCTTCTAAAAGTGAGAGGTAAATTCCGTACCTCTATCTAAAATAATGGTCAATGGAACCCCATCCAACCTAACCAACTCTCTGAGATAGAGTCTATCCTAATTCTCAGCTGAATACGAATTATGAACTGGCAAAAAATGGGTTGAGTTGGTTATTTTATCTATAATGACCCAAATCAAATCATGCTGATGACGCATAAAAGGAAACCCTGTCACAAAATCCATTTTCACCACCTTCTACTTACAAGTTGTGATACTGAAATCCTAAAGCATATCACTAGGCATTTGGTTGTCAACCTTAACCTGCTAACAATTCAAACAATTTGCCATAAACTTCATAATATCTTTCTTCATAGCACTCCACCGATAGATTTCCCATAAATCATGGTACATCTTAGTGGCTCCTGTGTGAATAGAATATCATGCACCATGTGATTTAGCTAATATCCACAGTCTTAGACCATCAACACACAGAACCATTAACCTACCATGAAAATAAAGCACACCATCTCCTCTTTGGGAGAAAACTTCAACCTTCTGATCCTTAATTGCCTCCTTAAACTTGACAAAAATAGGATCCCTGTCTTGCCTTTATTTCACTTTGGCAACCAATGAAGATTTTGAACCATTCTGAACCTATATACCACCTTCGGCTGAATCAACCAACTGAATACCTAACCTAGAAAGTTGATGAACCTCACAGACTAACTCTTTCTTATTATCCTCAACATGCACAACACTTCCTATAGATAATTTACTAAAGGCATCAGCCATTACATTGTCCTTACTCGGGTAATACATCACACTCATATCACAGTCCTTCAATAATTCCAACCACCTTCTTTGACGGAATTCAGGTCTTTCTGTGTGAATACATACTATACACTCTTATGATCCATAAGCATATCAACATGAACCCCATAAAGGTAATTCCTCCAAATCCTTAAGGAAAATGCTACTGCTACCGACTTAAGGTCACGGGCTGGGTAATTCTTCTCATGGGGTTCAAGCTGTCTAGAGGTATAAGCTGTGACCTTACCTCAGTGCATTAACACACAATCAAGACCAACTCTAGAAACATCAAAATAAACTACAAACCCATCTGTGCAATTTGGTAAAGTCAAGACTGGAGCAAAAGTAAGTTGAGTCTTCAACTCCTGAAAACTCTTCTCGTAAGAATCTGACCACTAAAATTTGAATTTTCTTTGGTTAAACAAGACATGGGTGAAGAAATAGAAGAAAATCCTTTAACATACCATTTTTGGTAACCAGCTAAACCCAAGAAACTCCTAAAATCTAATGGAGAGATAGGTCTAAGCCAGTTTTTACTGCCTTGGTATTTTGAAGATCAACTCGAATGCCATCACCAAAAATGATGTGACTAAGGAAAGCTACTGATCTCAACCAAAATTCACACTTACTTAACTTATCAAATAACTAGCCATCCTTAAGGGTCTGTAATACAATCCTCAAATGGTCTGCATGATTACCTTCACTATGAGAATAGACGAGGATGTAATCTATGAGTACTATGATGAACAAGTCCAAGTACTGCTTGAACACTCTATTCATCAAGTCTATAAAACCTATAGGAGCCTTTGTTAGTACAAAAGACATAACTAGGAATTTGAAGTGACCATACCAAGTTTTGAAGGCTGTCTTTGGGATGTCAAATTCTCTAACTCTAAGCCGATGATAGCCGAATATGAGGTCTATCTTATAGAGATAGCTTTCACCCTAAAGTTGGTCAAATAAGTCACTAATTTTGGGGTGAGGATATTTATTCTTGAATGTGAATTTGTTCAACTGATGGTAGTCGATGCACATTCTGAGGGAACCATCTTTTTTGTGAACGAAGAAGACTGGAGAAACCATGGAAAACACTAAGCTTGATGAAACCCTTAAGTAAGAGATCTTTCAATTGTTCCTTCAATTTCTTAAGCTCAGTTGGAGCCATTTTGTACATTGGAATTGTGATGGGTTGGGTATCTGGGAGAAATTATTTTGAAATCAATTTCCCTTTCGGGGAGAACTCCGAGAATATCTTTGAGGAACACTTCTAGAAATATATTCACTACTAAAACTGATTTAAGACTCAGAGTTTCAAATTTAAGTCCTTTACTCAGATGATCTTGTAAATGAACCCCTTGGATAATATCTTTCTTGCCTTAAGATAGGAGACAAACTGACCCTTAGGCACTGAAGTACTACCCCTCTATTCAATAATGGGTTCATATGGAAACTAGAACTAGACAACCCTATTTCTAAAATCAACTGAAGCATAGTACGAGTGGAGCCAATCTATATCAATAATAATATTAAAATCATTCATCTCTAACTCCACAAGATCAACTGAAGTAACTTTCTAATATACTATGATCGGAAATTTCTGTATTCCCATTTGGCTATAATAGAACTACTCACTGGGGTAGAAACTGAGAAAGGCTCTACTAATATATAGGGAGTAGTACCAAAGTCTATAGCTCTATAAGGAGTCACAAAGAAAAGTGAATCTCCGAGGTTGAACAATGTATAAACATGAAGATGGAAAACATTCAACGTACCCGTGACTACATCAAAAGAATATTCCTGATCATGTCAAGTCTAGAGAGCATAAAGTCGATTCTGACAATGTCCACTGGTGACACTAGAGGTGGCACCCTGCCGAGAAGGGCAACCTACTTGTGCTGCTAAAGAATTTGTCTAGCCCTACTTATGATTATTTCTACTGTTGCACATACCCAATGGGTGATCCCTTATCTCATGGCCTGACTTACTGTAACACCCTAAAATCTGGTCTCGAGATTTAATACGGTGCTCAACACTATGAGTAGCCTTAATCTAACCCTCTCTGCCTTCTACTAGATATAAATCTCATAATTAAGGTAATATAGACATAAAAGTCATACTAAATATGGAAACTGTCTAAAATAACTAAGAATAATCTGAATATAATGTATGAAAATCAATACTAAATAACTTAAATCGTAACTAGTAGTCTGACAAGCCTCTACTACTAACATCTAAAGAGTCACTGGGATAAACCCCCAACTAACTCAATCTATCTAAAAAGAATACTAAATCATGTAAACTGATAAGCTATAAAATCTGAGTGAACAAGTCCCTAAACTATGAGGACTCACCAACTTTAGAATGTAGATGAAGATGATCGGACTACTTGCACTGCTGATGATTAGCACCTGAACCTACATTATGAGACAATGTAGCACATAGACATATATGTGGATCAGTACTTTGAGGATGTACTGAGTATATGGGGGTGAAATACATCTGTAAAAACATTATCTCATCATCATAATTTATAAAACAATGCATGCTAAATGTAAATGACTCACATAAGCTGGAATATCTAAAATACTGAGATCATGAATGATAAATCAATTATACTTTATAAATCTAGTGAGTCATAACATTTATTTCTAAAAGCTACACTTGTATTCTATCTGTAAATCATACTGTCCAAGTATAAAAAGAGCTCACTTCTGAAATTTGAAATCTAAAAGCTGAAGTCTTTAACTATTATCTTTCTGTAAAGCATAATCTGAGTAAACTATAAGCCTTTACACTTAGCTTTTCTAAAAAATCTTTACTATTAAACTATAGGGAAAATACTTTATCTTAAGAATTTAGGGAGGTTCTCTTAACTGACATAAATCATGCGAGCTACATGGAGTCCAATGTCTCGTCTTCCTAAGAAAGAAACCTCACATTGGGGAGAGGTGTCATAATCTTCCCAGGGAGTATAACCTACTTTCCATGGGATTGATCATAAGCTACATCTATCATTAATATAGAAATGAGAATACTCTGATAATCTGTACTTACATTGGCTATGTAGTTATGTGGAAGTAGGATTTCCTAAACCCACACTTCCCGCTCGGTTGTAAATACTACTCCCTTTTTATTTGGTACTCTCATTCTATTGGAAATCCACTTTAAAACTAGAATAAGGGTTTATATAATACCAATTATGCCTTTATCTGATAAAATCTGTAAATAAAGCTGATCTGAATTTTGTAATCTATAATAATCTAAAAAGTGGATTCCATAGCAATTCGATGATCTAACGATCAAAGCTTTACTGAAAATCTATAAATAATCTGATAATAGAATGCTTAAAGCATCATCTTTCTTAAAATAATAATATTCAATCTTGGGGTAATAACCCATGCTTCAATCTCATGCCAAAACATCATTATAATGATACTTGATATTGAAAAGAATGATAGTTCATCTCAAAATCAGTAAATTACTTCAATAGGCATGAAAATATGAAAATAGACATCCAATTCAACTTCTAAAACACTTGAAATCTCAAAATCTTGCAAAGAGCAATAATGGGTATGAACCCTAATTCAAATCTCATGAATAATCATTTAAAATCATAGGAATTTTGAATAAAAGCTTGATTTTGGGCACAAGGATAGAAGAAAATCCTTGTTCATAAATCCCACATACCTTGATAGATGATTAGATGAATAAACTTGAATTATTGATTCCTAATTGAGTTCTTGGAGTTGGATTCTTGATTATCTTGCCTTGGGAATCCTCAATATTAAGCTTTCTTGGAGAATCAATGAAGGATTTTGATTTCTTGGAGAAGAGGTTTTAGAGCTCTAGGGTTTTACTTTTGAAGAGAATGATGAATAATGAGCACAAATTGCTTTTAATATGATAAATCTTATGTTTTGGACGGATTGGGGGCTTGATAATTGACCAAAATAACCTTTTTAAACTTTAAAGAGGAACTGGAAAACATAACATTTTTTCGATTTGGATAGCCACCGCGACGCGCCATAATCGCGGTGGCTCACTAGAAATAGGACAATTTGGAACTGGGCTGACTCCACGATGTGCCACCATCGCGGTGCCCCTTTGGAATGCCATTTTGGCCACTGACATGATATGCCAATATCGCATTGGGCTACTAGAAATTGACAACTGAGAAATTAGTCCTCTCCATGATGCACTATTATCGCGTCCATCTACTGCAATGGGATAGTTGGGAATTTGATCTTCTCCGTGATGCGTGGCTATCGCAGAGGGCCACTGGAATTTGACAATCATCATTTTACCAACATCCACGATGCTCCAAGTGCCTAGGTGGTACACTGTCAACTTAAAAATGTTCTAACTCCCTATCCGAGTATAAGAATTGTGCGAATTTGGTATCGATAGAAAGCTTATTCAATTTCCCACACAATGGGTGGTCAAAATCTAGAAAATTCAACAGGAAATAAATATTCTTCATTTTGGAAGATATTTCTTAACATTCTATGAACAAATTCAAGCAAGGAAAAGTGCGGGGTATTACATTTACCACATCCAAAGCATGCATCACTACCTGCTATGCACTCACCCTAATGATTCTTACCACACTTCTTGCAAAGAAGATTGGTGCAACCACTATTGATACTGCCCTGGGACTTAGAGCACTGTGCCCCATCCCTTTTGTCATATCTGAACTTAGGCACTGGCTAAAGATGGGGCTGGAGCTGAAAATTTTTGGAAGAATTGAGAATGATTTCCACCATCAGACCACTGCTGAGAAAAGTTATAGCTACCTATTCTGGCCCTCTTATTTTCCATTTTCTTCTCCTTACGCTTCTTCTCCTTAATCTGTTGAGAATTGAACATCAACCTAGAGAGATCCATATCCTTAATAAATACAACTGTCCTGCACTCTTTAACCACTTCCTTGAAAACTCCCAACATGAACTTACTTACCCTGGACCTAGAATCAACCACTATAGTCAGAGCATACCTCGCCAATTGAGTATATTTGAGCGAGTATTATTTCACACTTATGCTATCCTACTTAAAATAGATAAACCCCTATACCTTAGACTCCCTCAACTCAAGTGGAAAGAATCGGTTTAAGAAACCCATGTAAAATTTCTCCTATTCCATAGGTCTTGCCTCAACACCTCTATTATCCTTTCACAAATTAAACCAAATATAAGCTACTCCCTATAATCGATAAGTAGGTAAGTCAGTACTCTCACTAGAAATAACACCCATTATGTTTGCTAGCTTCTGCACATAGTCTAGAAACTCCTATAGATCCTCCTTAGACTTGGATCCAAGAAATTGATGGATTCATCTAAGTAAAGTCTCGATTCTTTGCTGCAACTATATTCATAACTATATTAGTGGGGGAAACAACCGCTGGTTATTTTGATCAACCATAGAATAGGTGAACATTGTGAAAATGACCCTGAATTCAATGTGAGAGACATGTTTGTTCAGGGGATCTCCCTGATAACTGGTGGTGTGGGTGGATCCCAATTTCTTCTTCTGTGGTTTCTTCTAGGAGGAATTTTTTGTAAACGGTTGAAGGACGAGTTAGAGATGGAAATTCAATAGAGAACATTCTCTTTAGCACGACACAAACACTGAAAGAATGGAAACTTTCCTAAAATGACTCATCCTCTTGCACATAAGTGAGGCACACTCCACACCCATGCACAAGACTTTTCTCAATGCGGCTTTTAGATAGCCTAGGACACTTTAAAACCTTAGGCTATAATACCACATTTTTCAAAAACTGAGGCTCCCCCTAATCGTAACACGATACTTAAGGCCATAAGTGAACCCAAGCTAACCCATGATCTGTTACCTGTTGCGAGCACTAAGTAAAGTAATGTTAAGGTATCACATGCAAAATTCAAACTAATAGAAATAATATTAAAACAGAACACTGAAACATCACCCAATATGTCTGAACTAATGGTAAAACCAAAAATAATTTTGTCCATGTGAAAGCCTTTAAAACATAAGGAGTTGATGGGACAAACACCCAACTAAATTCAACTATCTGAGATAAAGTAAAATGCTTAAAGTAACTAAACCACCATGACTACCAAGAGGTACTAAGCTGACTAAGGGAAATCAAGGAACTGAGCATTCAAACCTATGTTATAAGACAACATAGTGCAAAAGAATGTATGCAATTAGTACTTTCACTGTACTAGTACATAAGGTAGGGACAACTGAAATACATATGGACACTAACATAGATGCACGAATATGTAAGAAAAATACAAGACTAGGTAAAATATGAATTGAGATAGTTTGTAAAGCTGTACAACTGAATACTGATAAAACGTGCACTTAGCCATGTAAACCTGAACTAATATGGTCTGAATATTATACTGAGACTGTAGGATCTAACAAAAGCTGACATGTCATAATCAGAGCTATCGGGATCCAACTTGTAACTCTAATTAGAAGGGTACTGGTACCTTGCAGGGGGTACCGACACACGACAAATGATATGGAATCCTCAAGGCTGATATCCTAAAGGATGAGGGTGTCATACCTCTACTGATGGTAGATCCCTCATAATCTATGGTAGCACCATACATTTGAAACTTAATGACTGCTACTAACGACTCATGCCTAACTGACAGGGGAGTTGTCATCCCAGCATTCACTCAGTGATAAGTGTTACTCCAAACTGAATGACACTGGTATAAACTAGTGCATGCACTGTAAATATGGTTTTCTTAAAATAATAGTGCATGAATAATCTAAATTAATCATGAACATCTTAACCGATGTATTTACCATGATATAATACAGGTGAGTGCATATTATAAAATATTATAAATTTCATGGTATAAACTTGGTATTAATAACTTGAAATCTTGAAAACTGAAGCATGCATGATCAACTAGGTATCGGGTGTTCATAATCCACCAGCATAAAAAATAACATAATTAAATGCAATAATATCAAAAAATAACATGATAGGAATTTTCATGACTAAAACTCAAAAACCCAACAATTTCATCAATATAGCAGTTTATCATGATTATGGCACGTAAGAATACTTGAAATTATGAGGAATCACTTGTACATAGTTGAATTCAAGAATTACATTGAGGAATCATGGAATTTATACTTTTCATGGAACCCTAGTTTATGGAATTCATAAAATTCATGAATAAAAATTGTAATTTTGGGCATGAGGATGAAAGGAGATCCTCATTAATTACGCACACACCTTAATTGCTTGAGTTCTTGATGAAGAAGCTTGGGATTAGGACCTTAAATGGTTGAATCCTTAGGAAGATTCTTGAATTTATGTTCTTTGGAATGGGAATGAGTTTTTACGTGTTAAATAAGGGGAAATGGGGCAAATAATTTCCTCTTGGGGTTTTTAATTCATTAATCGAGTGTTTGGGGAAGGGGAAAAGAGTAAAATGCCTCCTTGAATGTTTAATAAGGCTACAGCAAAAACACAGTCTCTATGGTACGGAGGCTATCGCAGAAGATAGCCTCTATGAAATGATGTGTATTACAAAGGCTAACCTCTGCAACACGTCATGTATCACAGAGGTTCTTCCTCTGTGACACGCCAAATCGCGGAGGCATTTTGCCTATGAGGTCCAAAAATACCCCGAGCGTATTCCAAAAATTTTAAAACTCTCCTGTATGACATATTTAATATCCTTAAACATATTTTAATTCCCAAGAGCTGACCTATAGGAATTTTTCATCTTAGTACCTACGCCTTGTATCTACACCCATGTAACGGCATGAGACTACCCCCTAGTCATCACACGATGCTTAGTACCACAAGTGATCCCAAGCTAGCCCTAGTACTGGCATACAGTTAAGGAAATGATCTAAATTTGTATAAAATAATTAAGTTTACTGTGCGAAAAAATAATCATGATGAAATCTGAGAAAAAATACAATACTGTATAATTTCACATTCTGATAAAACTGAAGAGCGGAACTGTAATTACAAGATTGACATAAATTGACATTAGTGAAGCCTCTACAATACTAATTATAGATAGCTGGGACACGACCCCAACTACTAATAATCAATACATATGAGTAAGAAAGTAAAGTACATAAATAGCATCTAACTGAAATCCCCAAAGTAGGAGGACTCATCATCTATTGGCTGGAATCTGCAACTGTCTAATCGTGATAGATGGACTACAACTGAATTGGTACCTACATTATGAGACAATGTAGCACATAGACGTATATGTGGATCAGTACTTTTGGAATATATTAAGCATGTAGGGGTGAATGTATAAGTAAACCAATATCTCAATAGTACTATAGATTTTGTAAAAGAATGCATGTTAAATGTAAATGACTCATATAAGCTGGAATATCTAAAAAACTGAAAATCATAATCATGAATAGTAAAAAATACTGCATAGATCTAATGAGTCATAACATTTAGTTTCTAAAAGATTTACTGGAGTTTTATCCTTAAGTCATGTTTTCTAAGCGTAGAAGGACTCACTTCTATATTTGTAATCTAAAAATTTGAAATCTCATAGCTAATATATTTTATAAAAAATATCTGAATAAAGTTGTGAGCCTTTACACTTAGTTTCTAAGAGCTTTTCTATTAGGACAATTCTATTCTAAAATCTGTATTTTATAGTCTGTAGGGAGGTTCATCTAACTGACATACACTATGTGGGCTGTCATAATGTCCAACGTCTAGTTCCCTTATGGGAAAACCTCACATTGGGGAGAGCTGTCATACTTTTACCAAGGAGTATAACCTAATCTAAGAGATCACATCTGTATCTATCATCCACATAGAAATTAGAATATTCTAATAAATCTAAATCCTATGTTGGATCGTAGTTTTAGGACATGTGAACATACCCAACTCGGTGCTAAATACTACTCCCTTTAATCTGTATGCTAATACTATTAGAAATACACTTTTTAAAACTAATACAAGGGTTTACAATGAAAACCTCTTATAAATCTGTTTACTGTAACAACAGCTAAATCTTAAAGTGGATTCTATATCTAAGTTGAGATCAAAAGATCCAATCTTTGTTCAAAATCTGAATATGTCAAATCATGGGATGCTTAAAAGCATAATCTTCTTAAAGTAACAAAATTCAAACAAGGGATAGTAACCTATGCATCTATTTCATGTCAAAACATAATAATGTTCATGCTTGATAATGTAAATATTAGTAATCCAATTCAAAATCTGGAAATTTCTGGAATACGCATGAAAATATGAAAGTAGTCATGCAATTCAACAACTAATTTACTTGAAATCTTATAGTCTTGTAAATAGGAATATTGGGTATAAGCCTAATTCCAAAATCATGTAAACTTATGTAAAATATCTTTAAAAACTAATTTTGGGCTCAAGGATGAAAGGATTATCCTTGTTGAAAACCCCATATACCTTAATTAATGAAATTGATGAAGACACTTAACTTTGAATCCCTATTTGTGCTCTTGAAGATTGTTTCTTGAAGTTCTTGAATTAGGAACCTTGAAATTTGGGTTATCTTGAAAAAAGAATGACGGAATTTAGGTTTTCTTGGAATTTGAAATTGAAACTCTAGGGTTTCCTTGGAGAGAAAATTGATGAATAATAAGTATATGTTGCTCTAAATACCTTAAATTTTCTGTTTTCCACAACTTGGGGTTTGGGAAAAGCCTAAATTGCCCTTGCAAGCTTAAGTTCAAAATTGGAGCCCGATTTTTCACCTTAGCGGGACTCGGCACTATCACGTCGCATCACTGGAAATAAACGAGCCCAATTTTACACCCTGGCATGATGCAGTGCTATCGCGTTGCGCCACTGGAAATAGACGAGTGCCATTTTACCCTCCGCCATGATACGGTGTCTGTCCGATTGGGAGTTTTAACGCGATACAGGCAAATCGTGTTGAGCTATTGGAGAGGAGAAATGGAAACTGGAACTTCACCGCGATGGAGGGTAATTGCGGTGCTCCACTGTAAATCGGACAATTATGATTCTTCCCTCTACCGCGATACGGTGCTTATTGCGGTGCTATACTGCTTTCACTAAAATCACCATAACTTCTCAACCGTATGTCAGATTAAGGAGAAATTGGTACTGTTGGAAAGCCGATTCAATTATCTACACATTAGTGTGTCTAGAGCTGGAAAATTTTATATGCATCAGGAGTTATATTCTTTTGAAGTTGACCCTTGACACACTAGGAGTTAAATGGGACTAAGAAATGTATGGGTTATTACAATATCTCCCCCTTAGGAATATTCGTCCTCGAATAAGACTAGTTAAGCTGAGGATACTGAGGAACTGAGACTATATGCTGGCATGCACAGCTGAAACAAAACTACATGGCTGAATCTAAATCATACTAAGCGACTGATTGGACTGAGAGTTCTGAACTAAGGTAACTGAGATCATATACTAAACATTCACATCAGGGAACATACTTACATGACTAAGTATGAAACATTAAACCTCTATCATGAAACTGATTTCTGAGCTGCCTTGCCTTTACTTACTATAAGGAGCTGATTCATGCTGAGAGATTAGAATTCGCTTGAAGTGTTCATGAAGCAATAATACATATAGAATTGCAATGTGATAAATTATGTAGGTACGAATCATGAAACGACGAGGCTAAATCATACAATACGTATTACACTGTCTGAGCTAGAATACTTGGAAAACTAAGATCAGTCACTGAATACTCATGAACTGAATCATGATTAAATATCTAAATTTGAAACTGATTCCTGATGCATAGATTGAGCTGAATTTGTAATTTACATAGATGAGAACAAACTACCTCTTGGAATGGACATACTCATAAAACTTTAAGTAGTAAGACTAGCCTTAAATGGAAGATGGAAAAACTATAGAAACTTGTCTGTCTGACTGTTAAACTGGATTACTGGCTGTACGGACTGAATCATATTGAATGCTCATACCCAAATGGAGTATTTCTTCAACACTCTTCTATGAAATTCTAAAGATATTAGGGAGTAACAAGACATCTGAAGAAGAAATTACAACATTGCTACAACTCTATAGCATGGAACATAGATCTATAAATCATAAGCTTGGATAGAATTACTAGGCCTGAAGTAATGCAACTTCTTACTTTCAATCTTAGAAACACCTCCCAAATACTCCCTCAACTATACTATCCCCCTTAAATACCATATTCACTTGATTCAACTTATAATTCTCTCATGGGCATTGATAAATCCGCCTAGTAAAGTCTAAATTGAACTAAATCCTCTCATCATGGTCAAGCCTAACTCGAAATCACAAGGTACTGGACATAACACCATAAAACTAGTGTGAACCATAAATTCAGTACCCCAAGCATTTTCATAATTGCAAAACTCTAAGATAATTCTCCTTATCATTTTAACAACTAAATTCAGCCTCTTACTAGAAATTCATTAGTGCACAACACACCTATCCTCTTATATACCGACAAGACATTCAAGCCTATCTTCATAACCACATATGAACTTCTAAACAAACTCCCATAAAAGCATCTTTCTCATATTCTCTAATACCTCTACCAATAACGACTTCCATGCATTATTATTAGGAACACACACATAAAAATATTCTTAGCTAACCAAGTCATACACAAAAAGCTTCACCTTAATATTCCTTCACTTATAGACTTACATAAAACAAGCATACAAAAATCTTTTCCAACATAACATATTTACTCTCTCCTATCTACATGATTGTTCATCATCACTATCTTTACCTAAGGGGAGGTCACTAAAAAGTTGGAATACCAGGACCTGAAATATGAAGAGATACTAAGCATAGCTTGAAACTTTATCGAGGCCTGAGGAATAGAGTATTCACGACATGGATTCATTATAGGGGTCAAAATTGAGGATATACATGGCAAAATATGCATTTCACTGACCATTTAGAGTGTAGTATGAACGTCCAAAACTAAAGATACTGTAAAGCATGAGTACTTGAGTCATGAGATGCCTGACCTGAGTTTGGAGTTCATAATTTCCTGGAACATGATTCGTACTGTTGAATGAACTGGAACTCCTCATACTTGAAATCAGGAGAGTACATGATTCTCTATTATGTGCATGAACATGAACTTTGATCATGGAAATGACATGTAAGGCATGAGTAGATATTGGAAACTGAAGTACAACTACTGAAATAAGAATGGGTTGGGCCTCATCCTCCCTTTCAGATGTTCTATAACATACTGACATCACTATTAGAATCTGAGAGCCTGACTTGTTTCCTTATTCTATCATCTCCCCCTTAGCTTTAAGCCATCATTCTAAGTCTGTGGAACCCTTTACTAAACTCTAAACTAAACGCTAGAGTCTGGAATACAACAATACACATAAATAATAAAATTACTCTAAAATACTGCATCTGAATGTATAAGACCCACTGCTAATACTTCCTTCTGAGATACAACTCTATCTTTTTATAGCCAAATAGTCATCATATAATAACTTGAACACTTACTAACACAGAATCTTCATGAGTATCACCACGCCCGGTGTTCACACCATCTAGAACTTTAACTCTTATTTCTATTAAACCAATCTTCAAGGATTCAAACTTAGATTCTAACACTTAACATGGATATCCCAAACAGTTAATAAACCATACTACTTCCGTCATAGCCTACTAATATCATATCTCTAAACTTATATTTTTCCCTAAACCATGAGAATCAAAATCATACCAAAAATGCTCAATATTATCTATCCTTAACACCTTAACTTAGCCATTAAGAACATCAAATACTATATAACTAGCCTCCTTCCACTTAGCAACTCAATAGTACTACTATCCATACACAACACGTAATGACCTTAAAAAGTAATGCAACCCCATATCACCCTTGGGCACACCTCTACAATATACTTAATTATGAACAACTGAACTTTAACTCTTGCATATACTATCAAAGCCTACTAGATCACTTCTATTTAACTAGCATCACTAACCGAGTAATCATTACTTCCACCTTGATGATCATCCGCTGTTCAAACTTAATGTCTAGTGCTAAACATAATTTACAACCCAACCTCACATACTATTCTCACTTGGAAGCTATATAATATAGCATCAAGAAACACTAGTACACTAGAACCTCATAATAACAACAATTGATCATATGATTGCATGATCTATCTTATTATGATACATTAGCACCTCCTCCTTCTACACATTGAGACTATGTACCCATCTATCCACCTACGTTACTTTCATAGCTCTATAAGTTTCAACTAAACTCCTTTTTTTTCAACTTCAAGAAAAGCCTAAATTAATAATAATAAACCATCAAATACTTTTATTAATAACCAATACTTTTCTAACAGATTAGGTACCATCAATAACTCCGTTTATACTACAAGCACACAATAATTCACCTTAAATAATCTCTCTTTCTGTACCTTCTACCAAGGGACTTGTACCACATTCATTACCTCAAAACTAACACATAAGGACCTATCACCTTATCACAAACTCTATAAAACGCATAAGCTCATCTATATATTTTCTATCAATTGCCACTCCCACCTTTCTTGCCACTACACTTTTATACCCATACTCCAACTATAAGAAAGTTCTACTGCTTATAAATCATAACACTCTAGGATGCAATATTCCTCAAATGCAAACACTATTTAATAATCTAGGTTCACACTATCTCCTCTCATGAGCATTATCTATATTGAAGGATTATCAAGGAATCTGAATACATATCTTACTCTATCTTAATAGAAAAACTCATATAGATGAGGACATAAATATTTAACTTAAGGAACTTAACACAATAGGGAGCTCCTCTCAAGCCCCTTGTGTAGCTTCTGAAGTTACTGATAGTAAATCTAAGAGCATTATCTTGGGGGGAATTAGAACTTGCTAATCATGTTATCTCAAGAATATTAAATAGATGGAGAAGTATGGATTAACACATAAATTGATAGAAGTTTTTGAATGAACAACTTTACAGCACGATCTAGAGTATGAAAGAAAGAAAACTTTTTTTAAATGCCCAATAGCCTCTCAAAGAAAAGTACAGACGTATCTATACCATTCCACAAGACTACTAGACACAGATTCAAAGACATCCTAGGACACTTGAATTATATTATTTGATACCAAGTTTTTATGAACTCGAGACTACCCCCTAGTCGTCATACAGTGCTTAGGACCATAAGTGATACCAAGCTAACCCTTGTATTAGCATACTGTTAAGCAACTGATCTCAATATGTATAAAATAATTGAGTTTACTATAAGGAAATATAATCATGATGAAATCTAAGAAAAAATACAATACTAATATAATTTCACATTCTGATAAAACTGAAGAGCGAAACTGAAACTACATGATTGACACTAGCTGATATCTCTGAAGCCATTACCATACAGACTATAAATAGCTGAGGTACGACCCAACTACTACTAATCAATACATATGAGTAAGAAAGTAAAGTACATAAATAACATCTAACTGAAATCCCCAAAGTAGGAGAACACATCATCTACTGGCTAGAATCTGCATCTGTTTAATTATGATAGACGGACTACAACTGAACTGGTACCTACATTATAAGACAATATAGCACATAGAAATATATATGGATCAACACTTTTGGAATGCACTGAGCATGTAAGGGTGAATGCAAAGGTAAAATAATATCTCAATAGTACTATAAATTTTGTAAAAGAATGTATTCTAAATATAGATAGAATATCTGAAAATTGAAAATCATAATCAAGAATAGCAAAACATACAACATAGATCTAGTGATTCATAATATTTAATTTCTAAAAGCAGTACTTGTATTCTATCTTTAAGTCATGTTGTCTAAGTGTAGAAGGACTCACTTCTATATCTGTAATCTAAAGATCTGAAATCTCATAGCTAATATATTTTGTAAAACAATGACTGAATAAAGTTGTGAGCCTTTACACTTAGTTTATAAGAGCTTTTCTATTAGGATTATTCTGTTCTAAAAAATATAGTTTATAGTCTATAGGGAGGTTCTTCTAACCGACATACACTATGTGAGCTATGATAGTGTCCAATGTTTAGTTCCCTTAAGGGAAAACCTTACATTAGGGAGAGGTATCATACTTTTACCAAGGAGTATAACCTAATCTAAGTGATCACATATGTATTTGTCATCCATATAGAAATGGGAATAATCTAATAAATCTAAATACTATGTTGGCTCGTAGTTCTGGGGCACGTGAACATTCCCAACGCAATGTTAAATACTACTCCCTTTAAACTATATGCTTATTCTGTTCGAAATCCACTTTTTAAAATTGATATAAGGGTTTACAATGAAAAACTCTTGTAAATCTATTTACTATAATAGTAGCTAAATCTGCAAAGAGGATTCCATATCTAAGTTGAGATCAAAAGATCAAATCTTTGTTCAAAATTTGAATATATCAAATCATGGGATGCTTAAAATCATAATCTTCTTGAAGTAACAACATTCAAACTAGGGATAATAACCATTCATCTATTTCATGTAAAAACTTCATAATGTTCATGCTTGATAATGTAAATATTGGTAACTATATTAAAAATCTGCAAATTTCTACAATACGCATGAAAATACAAAAGTACTCATGCAATTCAATAACTAATTTACTTGAAATCTCATAATCTTGCAAATAGGAATATTGGGTATAAACCCCAATTCAAAACTCATGTAAACTCATGTAAAATTATCTTCAAAAACTAATTTTGGGTACAAGGATGAAAGGATTATTCTTGTTGAAAACCCCATATACCTTAATTAATGAAATTGATGAAGACACTTGACTTTGAATCCCTATTTGTGCTCTTGAAGATTGTTTCTTGAAGTTCTTGAATTGGGAACCTTGAATTTTGGGTTATCTTGTAAAAAGAACGATGGAATTTGAGTTTTCTTAGAATTTGAAATTGAAACTCTAGGGTTTCTTGGATAGCAAATTGATGAATAATAAGTATATGTTGCTCCAAATACCCTAAATCTTCAGTTTTCCATGACTTCGGGCTTGGGAAAAAGAATAAATTTCCCTTGGAATCTTAAGTTCTGAACTGGAGCCCAATTTTTCACCTCAGCACGATGCGGCGCTATCGCATCGCGTCACTAGAAATGGACGAGCTCGATTTTACACCATGGCACAACGTGGTGCTATCGTATTGTACCACTGGAAATGGATAAGTGCCATTTTTTACTCCACCGCGATGTGATATCTATCCAATTGGGAATTTTTATATGATACAGGCAAATCGCATTGAACTATTGGAAAGGGATGAACGGGAACTGGAGCTTCACCATGAAGCGGGATAATCACGATGCTCCACTGGAAATTAGACAATTATGATTCTTCCCTCTACCATGATGCAGTGCTTATCATGGTGCTATACTGCTTTCACTAAAACTACCATAACTTCTCAACCATATGTCAGATTAAGGTGAAATTGATATCGTTGGAAAGCTGATTCAATTATCTACACATTGGTGGGTCTAGAGTTAGAAAATTCTATACGCATAAAGATTTATACAATTTTAAAGTTGACCCTTGACACACTAGGAGCTAAGCAGGACTAAGAAAAGTATGAGGTATTACAGCCCACCCTGCTGACCTCAAGTACTACCTGCGCCCAAGGTTAGGGCACGAGAAGGGGCCACTAACCTTATTTTCTCCTAGTTTGTTTGGTGTTTGGTTTTAGGGTTTCCTCATATACTATAAATACCCTTTATGTATTTTTTAGAGCATGAGTAGCTAAAATCCATAACTAGGGTTGTGGAAACCATGACAGATTAACAAAGTAGGGGAAGTGCTATTGTTATTCTAAATCGATACCCATGCATGCATTATATTATATTGACTTTAATAGTTATTTTAGTGGTGGACAACGTTAATATCCCACCTAGATTATTACTACATACTCAAAAAGAGGAGTAGTTACTAGGAATAAATAATGACAACAATAATTTGAAGTTAGCTGTCAATCTATGTTACTAGGTATTGTCTACGTAAGATGGTTAGATTTCATATAATAACTAGAGATTCTAAAGGTAATAGTTAACTAGGATCAAGATAAGATTTAGTAATGCGACATCTTGAGAGTCAAAAGGTAAAAGGTGAAATCTGTCTACTCATCCAAAAGACTGTAGATGGTATATAATTTATTGATTCTATATACAAGGTATTTATTTTGTTTAATATAGAACAATAAGCCTACAGAGTTTAGAAGTCAGTGGAAACACAATCCTAGTGTTCACCAATACTGGTTAAAACCGACGATATTTGTTCCTTGTTCAATATAGCTATTCAAAACCCTCATTTACTTTTCTAGGTTTTGACCATTGATTATAACATTTGAGATCCGCAAGTCCACTTATTCCTTTGGGACTCAACCCCAACCTTTATTGGGTTACTATATTTGACAGTGACTGTAATCAGCTTCAGAGTGAAGGTGTAGCTTGGGCATTATTATATTTTAGCGCCGTTGCTAGAGAATATTGTGTCAAGTTGTGAATTGAGGTTGTTATAGTTTTTTGATCCTTTTATTTTTGTTCTTAATTCGGTATACACCATACTATGCCTATTACATGGAATAGAGGCAATCCCTTACCCCCACTGAACTCAAATCCCTAGAGGATCCTACAAATTTTTAGTAGGATGACGGAGCCAAAGAGAGACAATCTTCCTAATAAAGTTCATCATGATATGCCTCAACCTTTTCTTGAAGGTGTTTAGGATATTATTGACCATCAAATGAAAGTGTTGTTAGCTTAAACTAAAAAAGAGAGAAGGGTAACAGAAAATGCTTAGTAGATAGCTTGGGAGGAGGAATTAGCTATGAAAAGATAGGAAGTAGACCACCGAGAAATACTCAGTCAAAACCAGAATAGAGTTTTAGGTGGCCAAGTCCATGTGATCCTAATATACCAGTACTTGCAACTATATGAGGATGATCAAGAGGATCTAGGGTATGTTGAGCCGACAAAGAACGGATCCATTATTACTCCTGTTTTACCCCCAGACATTAAATTTAATATATCGAGTGCTATGATCCATCTTATATACATGAAGGGTGTATTTGTGGGGTTGCCTAAAGATGATGCAAATATGCATCTAGTCAATTTTACTAGAATTTGAAGTTCATATACATATCCATGGATGAATTAGAAGGCTCTTAGATTGAGGTTGTTCCCTTTATCGCTTACAAGAGAAACATCTTTATGATTCTAGAGAGTTTATCACTACATGGAACGAGTTACACAGGTAATTATTGAACTAGTTGTTTCCCCATCTAGGGTGTTACAGCTCAAGGATGAGATCTATATTTTCAAGCAACTGCTATTTGAGTCCATGTATGAGGCTTGGTTTAGGTTCAAAAAGAAGTTGAGTTTGGTGCCCAACCCTTAGATTTTAGGGACAAACTTATTGGAGTTATTCTGTAGAGCCCTAGACATCAGTTCCAGAGCTATAGTAGACATTGTCTCTGGAGGATATTTTATAAGATTACACTGGGAGGTAGCTTCTGCTATTCTAGCCTGGATCTCTCTTACTAACCAAGTGTGGAAAACTTGAGAGGGAGAGTGAGGTTTTGGTACTTATGCTATTGGAGCTATTGGTGACCAGAGAGTAGTTGATAATTCTGTGGCACAAGAGATTGTGCTACTAAAGATTGATATTGGTGTGTTGGAAAAGCAGTTTGCATTTATGAAATCTAAAAAAGTTCATTCAGTCGGAGCACAGGGTGTATCTTCCAGAGCTTATGAGTCTGTATTAGAAGAGAAGGATAGGTATTCAGATTGTTAGTTGGAGATTTTTTGAGCCTAAGAGAAAGGAACCCAAGGTCAAAACTACTATGATGATAGATATTGAAACCACAGTAGGGAAAGAGAAAGTGACTGGAGATGGAAAGATGATTACAAGGAGAAAGAAGATACGTATATTTTGCCTGGTAGATGAGATACTGAATGAAGAATAGAAGAAATGTTGACCAACTGGTACAAGGTCAAGAAAATTAAGAGAACAACCTTAAGGAGATTAAACTTGACATTTCAGGGTTGACTTGGAAGATGGAGTCTCATGCCACTGCTATGAAGCAGTTTGAGCACTACTTTTGGCAAATATTTGCTATGATCAAACAAAAATAACATGTTACTCCTCTGAGTGAAAAAGTTCATTGTCCACCAGTTACCACTAATTGTGGTGGCTCTATTGATGATCCCCCTGTAGCTATTAGTAAGGATTTGAAGATTTATAACACTAAGAGAAATGAGAATACTGAGGTAGAGTATAAAAAGTTGACATGTGGTGATGATGATTTTAAGTATGACAGTGGTAAGGATTAGGTCATTGAGACCAATGATAATGTACACCATTATAGTGCGACTCCTTCCATACTATTGGTAGAAAAAAAGGAGTATCCTAGAGTAATCACTATTCTATTTTTTATTAGGGCTTTCAATGTCAAGCAGGCGTTATGTGACTTGGGATCACGAGCAAATATGATGCCACTGGTTGTGTACAAGATGTTGCAGATGGGGGAACTCAAACCTATATTCATAAAGTTGCTGATGGCTAAATCATCTGTAAAAAAATTGGTGGGTGTCTTGTGTGATATAGGAGTAAGGGTGGCATCCTTAATATTCTCCACTAATTTCATAGTTCTTGATGATGAGGTGAATTCTCAAGCCCCCATTACATAGGGTACACCTTTCCTATCCACTGGTAGGGTATTGATTGATATGGACTTGGAAGAGATCACCTTCAAACTAAAAGATGAGAAAGTAATGTTTGATGTGTCTATGATAGTGCAATAAGCAAATGATATACGAGTTATGTCTGTAATAGACACTATTGATAAGTATATTGTTGTAGATTCCAATATAGAAAATGCACTAGGTGTTAATGAGAGATGTGTGGAAGATTGGTTTGCTGAAATTGAGATGATAGATTTAGGAAATATAATGGAGAAGGTTGATATCTTATGAGTTGAGATGTGCTCTCTCATTGAGAGCCATATATTTTCCATCCCTCCAATTGTATCCCAAATTATTCATCCATCACCTTTATTTGGTCCCAGACACTCTGATTTATTTATGAAGGATAATGTAGTGGTCCTTATAGTTAGGACCATGTGAGGCTGAGTTGGGAAATTGTAGAATCTAGACAAGCCATACGATCAAGCCCCCAAAAGAAAAGCCCACGATTTGATGGAGACTAAATTTTTGATAGGTAAAGATATGCCAAGCTAGCTGTGAGTATATTTTCTCATTGTTCACCACCACCACCATGGCCTCCGCTAGTGGATATACCTCTATCTGGGGAAGATCATGAAATGGATGTTTTGCGTATCCCAGGTATGTTCCCACTTCTCTCTATTTTACATTATTTTAGTGTATTAAGGATATTTTATAGTTTTTGTTGGGGGTGGGATGTACCATATCCGCCGTAGTTTTTTCTTGCTAGCATCTTTTCCTATCTACCGTGGTATGGTTGTAGAACCAAAATGTCTAGGATAATTTATGTAGTGTTGTGTTTTGTTTCATACTATGTTTTTGTATAATTAGGAGATTTTTTAAGTATTTAGGGCAATAGTCATGCCTTTCATTGATTTTTAAGAATAACTATACCCCTCCAAAATTTGTGTTTTTGAATTTTATGAATATATATATGTGTGAACATTCTGGATCTTGTTATTACATTAGGATTAGAGACATGATAATCACTTCCTAAGACTTATATAAACCAGATAGGAAGTAGCTTATAATATTTACTCTGTGCCATATGTGTGAGAGATACTACCTAGTTTCCTTTGTGTGTTGAATTCAGAACTTGCATGGTTAGTATTTCCTAGGTTGAAAGATAGTCGATTAGGAAAGAATCATAGGTCATTTTTGATTTTAGTCCTCTTTAAGCCTAAATGACCTTTCATGTGTGAATTGTATCCCTTGATCCTTATTTTAAGCCTTGTAACCTATTTTTCTTATTTTATCAATTCCCCTTTCCATTTATGCCATAATGAACCTATTTTGGCCCTGTTCCTCCTAGGACATTGTGCACTTCAACTCAGGTAAAATGCCTAAGTTGAGGGTAGCTATCATAGGGGTACGTAGTATAAAGTTGGCATGAAGAATGGTAAAATAAGAGAAATAGTTAGTAGGGCTGGGTGTGGTAGAAAAAGAAAAGAAAAAAAGAAAAGAAAAATTGTGAAAAAGTGAAAAAGAAAGAACAAAAGACCATACCTAACCTGAATGTGCAATAAAGAATAAAAACGGAGAAATAAAAAGGAATTTGGCTAGTAAGTGAGACCCCAAGGTTAATGTAGTGCGAATGAGGCTTAGTCACTTGATATGTCCATATGTACCATACTAGCCTCCAAGCGTACATTACAAACCGAGAAAAGTCCTATCGTGATCCTAACTTGACTATCTAAAAACTAAAGTAAATAAAATAAGGAAAAACCTATGGTATTTGACATGGATTGATTGAAATTTCTCTTCTAAGTATAAGTGTCTCTTCACTGTCCCTGTATTTACATACATTATTTTATATGAGTGAGTGGGAGATCCTTGTTGTGAGGGAATTTGAGTCATATTGTTAGATATTTTCTTGTTTTAGGTATTGTAACTTGTATATATAAGTGGTTATCTTCCGACCCGCACGAAAGGCGTAACGATAAAGTAATTGCCATACCTTGATCCCATTGTGTCATATTGTTGTGCTTCATGTTCATACATAGTTCGTTTTGAAAAATAAGATTGGAGGGGGTGTTGTGTTTTGAGCTTAAAGTGTTGACTGGCTGCCTTGAATAGATTAGATTTTCTTAGTTAAGCATCATTTTCGTTTTGTTATATTGTGTTGCCTGAGGACATACAAATGTTCTAAGTTAAGGGTGTTGATGTGCTATAGAAATATAGAACTTTCGCCGCTTAAAATAAGGAAAATATGTGAGTTTCTGAGGTTATTTAGTTGTTGTTGTGGGTTTTTCTTCTTTTTTTATTGTCATTTCATCTATGCTTTCAATCTTGAATGTTATTGATTATTTCATAAGGAAGAGCAGCTAAAACTCATATCTATGGTTGTGGAAACCCTGACGGATTGACAAAGTAGGGGAGTATTGTATTATCTTCACTTTGATAGTTATTTTAGCGGTGGCCAATGTTAAGATCCCACCTAGATTATTGCTACTTACTCCAAAAGAGGAGTAATGACAAGAAAAAGATAACAACAATAATAATTTAGAGTTTAGCTGTCGATCGACGCTAATAGGTATTATCTACGTATGATGGTTAGATTTCATCTAATAACTAGAGACTCAAAAGGTAATATTTGACTGGGATCAAGATAAGGGTTAGCAATGCGACATCCTGAGACTCAAAAGTTAAAGGGTAAAATCTGTCTACTCATCCAAAAAAATGTAGATGGTACATAACATATCGATTCTTCATGTAACGTATTGGGTTGTTTCAACATAGCACGATAAGCCTAAGGAGTTAAGAAGTCAGAGAGGACACAATCCATGTGTTCACCAATACTGATTACAATCGATGTTGATATTTGCTCGTTGTTCAATATTGCTATTTAAATCCCCCTATTTACTTTTCTAGATTTTGTCCGTTGATTATAATATCTAAGATCCACAAGTCTATGTATTCCCTTGGGACTCGACCCCAACCTTTGTTGGGATACTATATTTAACAACAACCACAATCAATTTCGGTGTGAAGGTGTAGCTTGGGAATTATCAACATGTTGGACCTCGATTAACTCAGATTGGGGCATGTTGATTGTAGTTGGCTCCCACATTCTCAGTTCAGTATTTAGACCACATCAACTCAGGTTTGCATGAATAAGTATTTAGTTTATCAGAAATTCAGTTACTTAGTTTTATAGATTATTTTAGAATATGTTTATGCTTGGTCTTGAATTCGTTTTACATGTCCATGCAATCATGGTCAGTATCCATAAATGACCCTTCGTACGGTAATACAACCTATTCAACTTTAACGTGAGATTTACATATAGTATTCATGTTTATATCACTTTTTAGCTTACAATAATGTTTTCAGCCCATAATTTAGAAATTTCACTATGTCTTATTTTTTTACGTATATCCATGATTTAAATGCATATTTCAGCAGATAGCTTATGTTTTCAATTTTAACGCATACATTAAGTATTTTCCATGATTTAGTGCATGTTTCACATAATCAGTATATTCCAAAGTACTGACCACATATATGCATTTGTGGATACATTCTTCATAATATAGGTACCTGATGTAGCCTACACACCAGATTCAGACAGTTCTCAGTATTCAGCTAGCAGGTGATAAGTTCTCTTATTTTGGGGACTCAAGTCAATTTTAGTTCCTATATTTTATTTATATAGGTATAGTTGAGGGTGATGTCCCAACTACCTATAGTTTTTATAATAGAGGCTTCATAGATAGTTGATCAAAGTTATTATATGTAATTCAAGTTTCTTCTTCAGACTTATCGTGTTGTAAACTTTTATAATATCATATTTATTCAAATTTTCTCATGATTATGCTTCTACCTAGCAAATTTATCTTTTATATACATTTCAAATCAGTTGCCCAAACAGTATACAAATACATGGGTTAGCTTGGGATTAGTTGTGGCTTTAAGCATCGTGTTACGACTAGGGGGTAGTCTTGGGTCGTGACAAACTTTGTAGAAAAGAATCAGGTTCAAGTGTCCCAGGGTGTCTATGAAGCCGTGTCTAGTAGAGTTTTGTGTAATAGTAAAAAGACACTTGTACTTTTCTTTAAGAGGCTACGGGCATTTAAAAAATATTTCTCTTTCTTCATATCTCAGATCGTGCTGTAGAGATGTTCTCTAAGAAACTTATGGAGATTCTTACATTACTCTATTCATGTAAACTCTACCTTATTATCAAGGTAATATAAATAGTCAAGCTTAAATTCCTACTGATATTGTTTTCTCAGAAAATCTCCACAGACAGTTATGAGAATGTATGCAGGCTCAAAACGATTCAATCAGTGACATTAAGTTCCAAAGTTTGAAAGAGTTCATTCTTATTTATAAAAATCTTGCATTGATCAAAGGTCATATGTGACATCATATCCCTTTTCTGAATCCTAGGACAACATATGATCTTGAGTTAAAAGTATGAACTCAGAAGTTTAGCAGTAGTAAAGTGGGGGTAGTATTTATCTGTATTTTGTTGATTATGTATCCATGGAGCCAGAAAGGTATTGTGTAGTTTGTTTAATAGAATTTTGAGAAAGGTTTCTCAGTTAAGGAAGACATTTCTCAGTTAATAAATACATAGAGTATATTAATGCTTTAATCGTGATAGAGATTAGGCAGTGACCACAATGATAGAGGAGCTTGACAAAGTTGAGTATGTTCATAAAATTTTGTGTGGATTAGTGTTTCATCATTCATATCTAGTAGTACTAAGTTAGTATAGTTCACTAAAAATTTAGGGATATCCATGTTAAGTGTTAGAATATAAGTTTGAATTGTGGATGATTAAGCTAATAGAAAGAAGAGTTTGACATTCGAGATGGTGTGAACTCAGGGTATGGTGATACTCCTGAAGATTCTAAGTTAGTAAGTGTACAAGTTATTATATGATTACTATTGGGGCTATAAAATTTAAGAGTTCTATCTCAAATGGAAGTACTCGCAACGAGTTTTACACTTTAAGATATAGTGTTCAGGGAGAGTTTATTATTTACGTGTATTATTATATCTTGGGCTCTAGAGTAAAGTGGTTGCAGTTCAGTTTAGAGTTTATTAAAGGGGTCCGTAGACTTAAAACAATGGATTAAACAGGGGGAGATGATAGAACAAGGAACCAAGTCAGGTTTTTAGATTCTAGTAGTGATGCCAGTGAGTTGTAGAACATCACTAGGGAGAAAGATGCCTGAATCATTCTTATCTTAGTACAAATTTTTGTACTTCAGTCATTACGACACCTACTCATGCCTTACAAGTCAACTCCATAATCATAGCTCATATTGATGGACTTTACACAGAATCATGTACTCTCCCAGTTCCTAGTATGAGGAGTGCTAGTTCACTTAGAAGTACAAATCATATTCCAAGAATTTATGAACTCCAAACTCATGTCATGCAGCTCATGACTCATGTATTCATGCTTTACGCTCTGGTTAGTTCCCGTAACTCATAGTTCACCCTTAATGACCCATGAAAATTCGAATTATGTCATGTATGTCCTTATATTAGATCTCTTTAATGAATCCATTCCATTGATACTCTATTCCTCAAGCCTTAGTTAAGTGTCAAAGTTATGCATAGTATTCTTTCATGCTTCAGGACCTCATGTTCTAACCTTTTAGTGACCTCTCCTTATGTAAAGATAGTGGTGATGGAAATGGATGAATAATGGTTTAGATGGGAGAGAGGAAGTATTTCTTATTGGGGAAGGATTGTTGTATGCTTGCTTTATCTAAGGCTATAAGTGTGAAGGATGATTGAGGCAAAGCTTTAGTATATGTCATAGTTAGTTGAAAATTCTAGATGTGTCTTCTTGGGGATAGTGGATGAAAGTTGTTATTGATAGATGCATTAGAGAATATGGGAAAATTATTAGGTGGGTTGGTTTCCTAGAAGTTCATGTGCAGTTATAATGATAGGCTTGAATGTCATGTTGGTATAGAAGTGGATGAATGCATTGTGCATTAGTAGATTCCTAGTAAGAGTTTGAAGTTAGTTGTTGAAGTGGTAAGGAGTATTATTCTTGAGATGAGAGCTATGAAAACACATAGGATATTGAATCTGTGGTTTATACTAGTATTATGGTATTATGTGTGGTACCTTGTGACTTTGAGTAGGCTTGAACATGGTGATAGAATTTAGTTTAGCTCAGACTTTAGTAGATGGAGTTATCAATGCCCATGTGAATATTAGAAGTGGCATCGAATCAAGGGTAGTATTTTGTAATGACCCGAGACTACCTCCTAGTCATTAAACGGTTCTTATAGTCCCGAGGAACCACAAGCTAACCCATGAGCTGGTACCTGTTGTGACCACTGGATAATATAATTATGAATTTGCAAAATAATAACTGAAGTTCCATAAGGTTATAAATATCTAAATTCAAACTAAAATATGAATCTAGCAAAACGACTGTCTGAATCTGATAAAGTACTGATAAACTGAACAACTAACTGATTGTAATGTCTAAAAAGCCTCTAAGGCTGACTGACTGAGAGTTGATGGGACAATCCCCCAACTAACTCTACTGACTACAGAAATAAACACATGAAATAAGATAGTCTGTTCTCAGGTGATGAGGACTCACCACTACTGCTGTACTATCGAGAATCTGAGAGACTAAGTGTGATTTGGGAATTGAGCGTCAACAACTATGATATGAGACATCATAGCGCAAAAGAAAGGTATGCGATCAGTACTTTGAATATACTGGTATGCAAAATGAGGTAGGCTAACATGCAAGTTTCATGAATAGTAGTAATGATCTATCTGAATATATATGTAAAGCATGGAATACTGAATAGAGAGCATGAAATCTATAGATACTGAGCATGCATGAAAGTCTGTAAAATACTGAAAATACATGAAAATATGTAAACACTGAGGATGCATGACGAAGCATATGACATGAACTGCATGAAATCTACAAACTGAAATACTTAAAATAACTAAAATCTGTACGCTTTGGACAAGCAATACTAAGATTGAAGAACTGAACTGGAACTGTGATTGAGACTGTATCCGAGATTGTGGGAGGTATCATCTAACCAACATTCCCCAATCTGAGCTACTCGAGGTACAACCTGTAACCCCAGTTGAAAAGATGTTAATACCGTGCCACGGGTACTAACGCTGGCTGTGTGGATCTATTAAACTGATATCATGTTCAAAGGACTAAGGGTGTCAAGTCTGAATTGACGAGTGACCCCTGCAAGATAGTCAAGCCTAATCTGATGGGTGACTACTCATATCCTACACTGGATACATAGTTCTGGGGTATAGGGATTACTACTAATGACTCTGCCTATTTGATGGGGAAGCCGCCATCCCTACCCTCGCTCGGTGCTAAATCCTACTCCCAACTGAATGACACTGTAATGCTAGACTATTTTGAGTTTAACTAACTGTTGTGGTAATGCTCATGATATAATCTAAAGTTATTCTGAAGATACTGAGACAACATTAAGTAAACAACTATGGTTTTGGGTATTCAATACCCCCATGACTCAAAACAATAGTAGTAGCATGATACTAAAACATTGAAAGACATAGCATGAAGACTCTTATTAAATTAATTGCTCTTATAGGCATTTTATCCAACACTTATAGTTCATGGTTTAAAATAATCATAGAATTACTAAAAGACCGGCATAATTGACATGAAATTATCATGTAAAACACTAAGTCATGATTTAATTCAACAAATGATAACACGAAAACATGAGGAATCGAATAACAACAATAACTTCATTAAAACATGGTATTAAATCAAAGTTCATGGAGATTAATCGATGAAATCATGATTTAAAATCAAATAACTTAAAAAGATCATAACTTTATAATTAAAACGGTTACTTGGGCTCCATGGATGAACATCTACATACCTTAACGGATGAATTTCTTGAAGTTCTTGGGTGAATTCTTGAGATTGCTCTTGGTTTCATGAGAGCTAGGGTTTGTAATTTAGAGAGAAAGCTCTTGAATTTTGGAGAAAATTAATAAAGAATGAACTTTTAAAATGTTTTTAGGGCTTAAGTAATCTATCTGGGGGGATTAAAATAATGGGATAAGACTTTTTTAACCCTGGATGAAATATAAGATTATCATGAAAATTTTTCGATTTGGGCCCTTGGCGCGACGCGGCGCTATCACGCCATGTCACTGAAAACTGACAACTGGGAAACTAGTCTATGGCGCGACACGGGGAAATGCGGTCCTTCACTGATTGGGATCTTGAAGTTCTCCGCGACGCGGTGGCATCGCACTGCAACACTGGAAAATGCCAAATGCCAAATTGGCTACGATACCTTACTGGAAATTTACAATTGTTATTTTGACTCTTTTCACGATTCGTTGATGGGAAAAATGACAGTGTTTAATGACTGAAACTTAAAATCACCATAACTTCTTACTTGGTTATCGAATTTAGGATAATTTTATATCGTTGGAAAGCTAATTCAATTTCCTACGCAATGGCAGGCTCTAAACTGAAAAATAATGAACTTTTCAGAAATTTTATATAAGAATACTCATGCATTGGGACTTAGATTATGCTAGGGAAATACGGGATGTTAGAATATCTCCCCCTTGGAATCATTCGTCACCGAATAAAACTGGTTAAGTTTAGCAAACTGATGGTCTGAGCTTACACACTGAATATGCATGTATGATGCATGGAATGCATGTCTAAACTGATTTATGAATGCCCGATTGACATGAACATAATGTACAACTAAAACTGAGCATGATAGAGAAAAATCTAAGAAGATTAGGTACCTTATACTGAATTTGGATTCACGGAGAAAAGATGAGGGTACTTGGTCCGCATATCTGCCTCTGCTTCCCAAGTGGATCCCTCAACTGTCTAATTCCGCCAAAGAACTTTCACTAGTGGAACTTTTTTGTTCCTTAGTCTATGAACTTGATGATCAAGAATTTCGACTGGAACTTCCTCAAAGGAAAAACTGTTCTTAATATCTACACTTTCTAAAGGAAAAACTACATCTGGATCACCAATACACTTTTTCAACAATGAGACATGGAATACTGGGTGTACTGAGGCTAAATCTGAAGGCAACTCTAGCTCGTAAGCTACCTTTCAAAAATAATTGAGTATTCTTAAGAGACCGACATATCGGGAACTGAGTTTTCATTTCTTGTCGAATCTCCTCACTCCCTTCATGGGATGGATTTTCAAGAACATAAGATTCACCGACCTCAAACTCGAGATCCTTTCTCCTTACATCTGTATATGATTTCTGTCGGCTCTGGGCAGCCTTAAATATTTTATTGATCAACTGAACCTTTTCAAAAGAATCAAACACTAAGTCAGGACCTAATACTATAGACTCACCTACTTCAAACTAACCAATTGGAGATCTGCATCTCCTACCATAGAGAGCCTCAAATGGAGCCATATGGATACTAGAATGATAGCTATTACTGTATCCGAATTTAATCAAAGGCAAATAGTCATCCCAAGTACCTTTAAAATTAACAACGCTTACTCTCAGCATATCCTCAAGAGTCTGAATGGTCCTTTCTAGTTGACCGTTTGTTTGAGGATGGAAGGCTGTACAGAGGTGGAATTGGGTACTAAGACCCTTTTGGAATGCTTTCCAAAACTGAGAGGTAAACTGGTTGCCTCTATCTGAGATGATATATAAGAGAACACCGTGCAACCTAACCAACTCTCTAAGCTAGAGAATGGCAAATCCTCTGCTTAGTAAGAGGTATGGACTGGCAAGAAATGAGCTGATTGGTCATCCTGTCTACGATAACCCAAATAGAATCATGCTGATGAAGGGTATGGGGAAAACCTATCACAAAGTCTATGTTCACTCTCTCCAATTTCCACATGGGAATATTGAACTCCTGCATGGACCCACTAGGCTTTTGGTACTCAATCTTAACTTACTGGCATGTAGAGCACTAAGATACAAACTCTGTAATATCTCTCTTTATCCTACTCCACCAATAGATCTCTTGCAAATTATAGTACATCTTAGTGGCCCTGGATGAATAGAGTAACGCGCACCATGTGCTTTTGAAAGAATTCATTGCCTCAACTCATCTACACTAGGCACACACAATCTACCCTGACAACACCAAACACCATCTTCATCTTAGGAGAAAACCTCCACTTTCTGATCTCTGACTGATTCTTTCAACTTAACTAGACTGGGATAGCTATCCTGCGTTTCCTTCACCTCAGAAACTAAAGATGACTCTGAGCTACTCTGCACCCATACACTACCTTCTGCTGAATTGAGTAAACAGACACCTAGTTGGGCAAGATGATGAACTTCCTGAGCTAACTTCTTTTTACCATCCTCAACATGAGCTACACTACCCATATACATTCTACTGAGATCATGAGCCACTACATTGGCCTTGCCCGAATAATATATAACACTCATGTCATAATCCTTTAATAACTCTAGCCATCTTCTCTGACGCAAATTCAAATCTTTCTAAGAGAACACATAGTGAAGGCTTTTGTGATCTGTGAACACATCTACATGCACCCCATACAAGTAATGCATCCAAATCTTTAAGAAAAATACTACAACTGCTAGCTCATGATCATGAGTCGGATAATTCTTCTCATGAGGCTTAAGCTGTCTAGAGATGTAAGCTATAACCTTACCTCTCTGTATGAGGACATAACCCATACCTACTCTAGATGCATCACAGTACACAATAAAACCATCTGAACTATCTAGTAGAGTAAGAACTGGGGCATAGGTGAGTTGAGTCTTCAACTCCTGAAAACTCTTCTCGCAGTAATCTGACCACTAAAACTTAACTTTCTTTTAAGTTAATCTGGACATGGGGGATGCAATAGAAGATAACCCTTCAACAAACCGATGGTAATAGCCAGCTAAACCCAAGAAACTCCTGATATCTGATGGAGAGATGAGTCTAGGCCAATTTTGCACTGCTTTAGTCTTTTGAGGATGGACTCTAATGCCATCATTAGAAATAATATGGCTAAGAAAAGCTACTGATCTTAGCCAAAATTCACACTTACTAAATTTAGTGACCAACTGATGGTCTCTAAGAGTCTGAATCACTACTTTGAGGTGGTCTGCATGCTCATTCTCCCTACGGAAGTAAACATGGATGTCATCAATGAAGACTATGGTGAATATATCCAAGTACTGCTTGAACACTGGGTTCGTTAAGTCCATGAAAATTGCTGGGGAATTCATGAGACCAAAGGACATAACTAGAAAGTTGAAGTGACCTTACCAAGTTTGGAAAGCTATTTTAAAAATATCACATTCTTTGGCTCTATGTTGATGATAGCCTGATCTGAGTCCTATCTTGGAAAAATAACTAGCACCATGAAGTTGGTCGAACAAATCATTGATTATAGGAAGTGGATATTTATTTTTGACTGTGACCTTGTTAAACTGATGGTAGTCAATCCATATTCTGAGAGAATCATCTTTCTTATGCACGAATAGAAAAGGTGCTCCCCACGGGGAGACACTGGGTATGATGAATTTCTTCTTTCAAAGATCTTTTAACTGTTCATTCAGTTCATTGAGTTCAGCTGGAGCTATTCTGTATGGCGGAAAAGATATAGGCTGAGTATCTGGGAAGGGTCTATTTCGAAGTCGATTTCCCTTTCGAGAGAAACTCCGGGAAGATCTTCAGGAAACATATTTGAGAATTCTTTTACTACTGGGATTGACTCAAGAGTAGGAGTTTCTAAAGTAGATTCTTTGACTCATACAAGATGGTAAATACACCTCTTCGATATCATTTTTCTGGCTCTAAGGTACGAAACCAACTGACCCCTAAGAGATATAGTACTACCCCTCCATTCAAGGATTGGTTTATTTGAAAACTCAAAATGAACTATTTTGTTTCTATAATCAACTGAGGCATAGCATGAGTGAAGCCAATCCATGCTGAGAATGATGTCAAAATCCATCATCTCTAACTCTATGAGATCAACTGAGATAACTTTCTGAGATATTATGATCGAACAGTTCCTGTATACCTGTCTAGCTATAATGGAAACACCTATTGAGGTTGACACTGAAAAGGGCTCTGCTAGAGTTTCGGGACTGACTTCGAAATCGACAGCTATATATGGAGTTACAAAAGAAAGAGAAGCTCCAGGGTCTAGTAAAGCATAAACATGTAAGTGAAATACCTTTAACGTACCAGTAACTACATCAGGAGAATTTTCTTGATCTTGGCGGGTGATGTTGGGTGTATAAATGCATTCTAGCATTACTATTTTAGCCTTTTTAGCCTTATTTTAAGGATTATTCTTTTGATATATGTGTTGATAATGATATAAATGAGCATTTATGTGTCCAAGCATGTGTTTATAATGTTTAATGGTGGTTTCACATGAGTTTTGATTCAAATTGATCATTTAGAAGTCAACCGAGAAAACTAGTGTAACTAGCTTGAGCTAGGTGTTTGTCTAGTCTCTTGTGTTGGGTTCTAATGTGTTTTATGAGTTCTTAAGGTTTTTATTATGTATTTATATGTAAAATAACTTAGTTATAATGTTCAATGGTCAATTAGATCAAGAAAAGAGTCAAATCAATAAGTTAAAACTCAATGTGAATTTAGCCTATGCTTAGCTCATGTTTCTAGTTTGTTGTTAAGGATGTTGTGTTGTTTTGAGCTCTAAATTGTTGTGTTTAATTCTATAGGATGATTTTTTAATGGATTATGATGATATTCTAAGGATATACAAGCTTCAAATCAAGTAGAAACAATTCAATAAGGATCGTAATGGCTCAACGAAAGAACAAGATGCAAGCTGGATGCAATTTAGACCCCTAAAATATATGGGGCGCATGTGGATTGTGAAGGTGGAAAATCGATGAGTTCAAAACAAAACTGGATTCATAAGAGGCCCATGCTTCTTACCCATAGGTGCGTGTATCTTATAATGGGGTTTAGGGAGGCCCCATGACGCGTTGAAATCGCGACTAGCTATTGGATTTGACAGATTTTTTGAAAATTGTGACCTGGAACTATGGCAGAATATGGGGAGCACCAAAATGGGGAAAATTTTGCCCATCTGAAGGAAAGTAGCGTGTAAACCTAATCCAACTTGGTATCTAACTTGTCTACTATAAATATAACATCCTAAAAAATGTTTTAAGCATCTTGGGACATCTTGGAACATCCTAGATCACTTGGGACATCATTACAGGCTACGAAAACTTTCTTTTAGGTTTTATCATTATTTAATTTAGTTTTTTTTATGGTTTGTATCATCATCCCAAGGGATTGGATGATTAATATTTCCATTCAAGGTTAAACCCTCTTTCTAGGGTTAAATCCAAGAACATGATTATTATTGTTTTGGATTAATTTTTTTTTAATTCGCTTATTATTATTGGTTGTTTGTTTATTCTTATTTTAATTATTTTATGAATTGATCATCTATAAAATACATATATTGTCGACCTTTTGATCTCGGGATAGGCAATAGGGATATAAAACATGGGAATAAAGAAAGTTTGTAGTTTTATTCTTTTATAAAATAAAGAATTGAACTTAGCGACTAGGACAGGGATGTACTTAGATGCCTTACTTCATTCAAACGTAGGATCATAGCTTTAATTCACTTAATTGGATTATTACATCCCCGCTCAACGATGTAGTTATAATATCCATATTAGGTAAAAGATTATAGGTTGGGAAACCATGATCATGTAATTAACCCTATGAATCAACAACAAAGATAAGAAAGTTAACGAATTAATTTCAATAACATAATTTGATTGTTCGAAGTGCTAGAACCTTGGGCTTTTCTCCATAGATTATCCCAAGACTTTTATTTTAGGCATTGTTTATTTTATTTTTAGCTTACAATTATTCAAAACTCTTGGTGTTTATTTTTTCTTAATTAGTTAGACTAGAATTAGATAGGTGGCGAATGCAAGTCCCTAAGGGATCGATACTTGGACTTCCTTGAAGCCACTATATTACTTGATTAGACCACGTACACTTGAGTGTGAGCTGTCAAGGTTTTGGCTCCATTACCGGGGACCTGTAAGTAGGCAACTATCTTATTTTTACTTTAACTACATTGAGTTGTAAATAGTTTTTGTTTAGTTTCTTTTTATTTTTCTTTATTTCTATTTTTCTTACACTCTTCTCAAAATGTCAGTCAGAGATAGATGGTTTTCGAGTGATGGCAATTCTTGTTGGTTTTACGGGGACACCACCTTGTGGCTTATTTTTCGGATTTGTATGAAAGTGCGTGGACGAAACCTTAACAATATGATGTGGCTAATTTGAGGAAGTCTGAGTACTCAAAAACTGATATTAAGGAAATTATTAAGGAGACACCATTGCCACCATGTCTATACTAGCTAAGCAAAGAAATATATGTGGAGGATATTAGCTAATATGTGGAGCAAACACAAAAATCGCCGCCACTCGATCATCATCTTGATCTTGAGACTGAAATTGAGGAGGTGAATAAAAGTGTGTGTAATAGAGAGTGTAAATTTTTAAGTAGGATTGGTTGGGCCTCATTCAAAGAACTTTTCTACATTATGTTTAGATGATATCTTGTCTGTGGAATTATTTAAAATAGTAGACGAGTGTGAATATGTGGAACAAGAATCCTATATTCTTGATTTACCCCAGATAAGTAATATAAGAACACACCTCACTTTAACGCCGAATGGTTTACCATGCACATTCTATTACTCAGTTCCTTAATTTTTATACCACCACCCTATGAGCGAGGTAAAAAGATGGATGCTATGTTGGGGGTGAAATTCAATCCTCAAGGTGGAGGAAAAAGTTGATTGGGTCGTGCCGCGATACTAAATTAGGCACTTCTTGGAAGGCAACCCAAGCTAACGAATATTTTCTTTTTTGTTTTTAATTTTTTTTACTTCACGTGGTTTTTGTTTTTGTTTTTTCTTTTTACTAGCTAGGCCTAGAGGCCTCAGGGAGTATTTCTATCTCTTACTTTTAAGTTCACTTTGGGGACAAAGTAGATTTTTAAGTGTGGAGTAGGGAAATTCCCAAATTTTAACTCAATTTAAAATTTTTTAAGCTAGGAATAAGTGAGATATTCTTGTTGGTGCTATTTTTGATAACATGATGCAAGTGGATTTGTTTGTAAAAGCATGTTGATGATGTGAATTGCTAGTTTTTAAATTTCTAGGCTCAAGTTTATGATTTTTTTTCATATTGGCTTAATTTTGAATTTATGCTATTGTTGGTTGGGAGTCTAGGATGATCCTATTGAGTTGAGAATATACCATGTGTGTGTAAGGTTTTTTTGTATATTCCTTACTGCATGTGATATCTAGAACTTTCTCAGTGTGTGTGTGAAGTGAAATAAAGAATATGGGTTTAGGAGATGACTTAGGCATTTCTTTGATAGCCTTGTTTTGTACCTTCTATTTCTCCTACCTATTGTGCATTATACTAGTTAACCCTCATTAAGCCTTTACCCTTTTCTTTGGTAGCCTCACAATTAGCCTAATCCCCTTCTTTGTTAGGCCATAATTTGATCCAAAAAGCTCCTAAGTGCTTTAATTGAAAAAAAAGAAATAAGTGAAAAAGAAGTTTGAGAAATTGAACAAGAAAAAGGTGAAATTAACGCCCCAAGGTAATAGTTATTGATTTTTATATTTGACGTATGGTGGTTACGATTGATATAAATGGTGTTAAAAATATTCCCATGATTGTTGAGAATGAGAAAAATTAAATCATGAAGGAATAAAATATACGCCCACCATGTGTTTGTGAAAATTCTTAAAAGAGATAGGGCAAAAATAAAAGGTATGGGTAGATGAAAAAGTGTAATTTGGTTGTTGGAGATTGGTTTTAAATGAATAATGCAGTGTATTAAAGAGCTTAGAGAGGTTAGTCACTATTCCCAAATAGTTCCTACCCATCCCTTAACCTACATTACAATCCAAAAAAGTCCTAATTGATCCTAAACTTTACATTCGACTATTTGGAGAGCACTACACTGAGGGCAAGCTTATGGTTCATTATGTGTAACTTTTGAATTCTTTGTGAGAGTGAGTGTAACTTGAATCCTATAACCATCGATGAATTGCGTAATTTTGAGTGATTATGGGTAACTCTTTTTTTGTGAGGGGTATATGTTTGATGAATGTGGGTGATTTGTATGATGTCCTTGATTGAAAGATATACATGATTTTTCTATTTATGGAGTCCATTATTGAGGCTAGGATGTTTTGGAAGTAGGATTCTTGAGCTTTCAATTGTGTATAACATGCTTAGTGTTGTGAACTTGCATTCCGTGTAGTCATTGTAGTGTTAACTTGAATTTTTTGGAAGTAGTAGAAGCGTGGAGTCTCTTCAGCTCATGGTGTTCATAGTTAAGAGTTGTTCGAGGTCGAACAAGGCATTAAGTGTGGGGTGGTTATGTTGGGTGTATTTATGCATTCTAGCATTACTATTTTAGCCTTGTTTTGAGGATGATTCTTATTCTATATGTGTTGATAATGATATTAATGAGAATTTATGTATCCAAGTATGTTTTTATGATGTTTAATGGTGGTTTCACATGAGTTTTGATTGAAATTGATCATTTAGAAGTCAACCGAGAAAACTAGTGTAACTAGCTTGAGTTAGGTGCTTGTCTAGTCTCTTGTATTGTTCTAATGAGTTTTAATGTGTTCTTAAGGTTGTTATTATTTATTTATATTTAAAATAACTTAGTTATAATGTTCAAGGGTCAGTATCAAGAAAATAGTCAAAACAATAAGTTAAAGCTCAATGTGAATTTAGCCTATGCTTAGCTCCTGTTTCTAGTTTGTTGTTAAGGATGTTGTGTTGTTTTGAGCTCTAAATTTTTTTTTAATGCTATATAATTCTTGGTGAATGTATTATTATGATATATAAAGAATATACAAGCTTCAAATCAAGTGAAAACAACTCAACAAGGCTCGAAATGGCTCTACGAAAGCACTAGACGCAAGCTGTATGCAATTTGGACCCCTAAAATCTATGTGGCGCGCGTAGAATGTGAAGGTGGCCAATGGATGAGTTCAAAATATCACTGGATTCAGAATAGGCCCAAGTTTTTTCTCCATAGATGCGTGTATCTTATAATGGGTTTTAAGGACGCCCTGTGACGCGTTGAAATCGCAACTAGCTACTGGAGTTTGACAGATTTTTTGACAATTGTGACCTGGAACTATGGCGCAACTCAGGGAGCACCAAAATGCGGAAAATTTTTCCCAGATGAAGGAAAAAAGTCTGTAAATCTAATCCAACTTGGTATATAACTTGTCTACTATAAATATAACGTCCTAAAAAATGTTTTAAGCATCTTGGGACATCTTGGAACATCCTAGATCACTTGGGACATCATTAAAGGCTACCACAACTTTATTCTAGGTTTTATCATTATTTAATTTAGTTTTTTTTTTATGGTTTGTATCATCATTCCAAAGGATTGGATGATGAATATTTTCATTCAAGGTTAAACCCTCTTTCCGGGGTTAAAGCCAAGAACATGATTATTATTGTTTTGGATTAATTTTGTTTAATTCGCTTATTATTATTGATTGTTTGTTATTCTTATTTTAATTATTTAATGGATTGATCACCCATAAAATGCATATATTGTCGACCTGTTGATCTTGGAAGAGGGAATAAGGAGATAGAACATGGGAATAAACAAAGTTTGAATTTTTGTTCTTTTATAAAATAAAGAATTGAACTTAGCACCTAGGACAGGTATGTACTTAGATGCCTTACTTGATTCAAATGTAGGATAATAACTTTAATTCACTTAATTTGATTATTATATCCCCGCTCAAATATGTTGTTGTAATATCCATATTAGGTAAAGATTATAGGTTTAGCAATGATGATCATGCAATTAACCCTACGAATCAACAACCAAGATAAGCAAGTTAACAAATTAATTTCAATAACATAGTATGATTGTACGAAGTGCTTTAACCCTGGGCTTTTCTCCAAAGATTTTCCCAAGACTTTTATTTTACACATTAATTATTTTATTTTTAGTTTAAAATTATTCAAAACTCTTGGTGTTTATTTTTTCTCAATTAGTTAGACTAGAATTAGAAAGGCTTCCTTGAAGTCCCTAAGAGATCGTTACTTGGGCTTCCTTGAATCCGCTATATTACTTGATAAGACCACGTACACTTGGGCGTGCACTGTCAATTTTTTGGTGACGTTGCTGGGGACTTGTAAGTAGGCAAATATCTTATTTTTAGTTTAATTACATTGAGTTGTAAATAGTTTTTGTTTAGTTTCTTTTTATTTTTCTTTATTTCTATTTTTCTCACACTCATTTCGAGATGTCAGTCTGGGATAGATGGTTTTCGAGTGATGGCAATTATTATTATTTTTGTGGAGGACACCACCTTGTGGCTTATTTTCTAGATTTTTATGAAAGTGCATGGACAATTTTGTATGGAAAATCCTGCTTCTACTTCTAAGAAATAGAGCCATAGATATGTGGTTGTTAGAACTAATGACCCTGATAAGCCCTATAGGATAAAGAGAAAATTCAGACATAGATCCAAATAAGAGCATGAAGCTAGAAAAATCCATCGTAAGTCTACTAGATTTACAAAAAATAGGTCTAAGAGAGACTTATCAAAAATCATATATTACAATTGTGGTCAATTTGGTCATATTGCTCCAAATTGTAAACTTAAAAAAAATCAAGTGCTTAGGACTTTCTGATGAGATTCATGACAAGGTTTATGGGTTGTTATATACTTCAGGTTATGAATCCGATTATGATTGTGAATCTGCTTCTGACACTGAGGTTGAATTATTGGATCTAACTGATAATGAAAATCATGCTTACGATAAACCCTATTCTAATGTTTGCACTGATTGTAATAATAATGCTTGCAATTATAATGATACTTTCTATAAATTGTAATCCTAGTTTGAAGATTTAGATTTAAATATTCAAACTATCACTGCTGATAGCGCTTTAGAGTTATTAAAAGAAGTCACTGATGAAAAACTGTGACAAAAAGTTATTGATCTTACTTCTTCCCAAATCGGTACTTCAAAACATGTTAATAATAAACATGTTAAGAAAAATACTGATTCTATTATTGATATTATGCCTTATTCTCTAACTGAAGTTAATAGACGTCTTGCCATTAGTCAAACACCTAGTAAAGACACGTCTATCAATGACTTGAAAATAGAAGTTGAAAATTTAAAAAGGAAATTGTTTATTTGAAAAAAAATCAAATGATTTTAGATCTTAGAACTTCAAAGATTGAAAAGGACGTTTCTCAAAATGTTATTTCCTCCAGTTCCAAAGGGAAAGAAAAAATTGTGAAAAAATCTGAAAATGATATTATTTCTAATCTTGATGTAGCTAATGATTAATTTTTGGGTATGATGCAAATAGTTACGGCCCATAAATGGTATATCAATTGTACTATTTTTATTGATAATGAATTTTCTATAACTAATGTGGCTATGATTGATAGTGGTACGGATGTTAGTTGCATTCCGAAAGGACTAATTCCAACCAGATATTTTCAAAATACCACGCATATAGTTAAATCTGCATCTGGTTATTCTCTTGATATTAATTATAAGTTATCTCATGCACACATGTTTAGAAATAAGATTTGCATTCCACATTTCTTTTTCTTAGTAAAAAATCAGTTATATCCTCCTATTATCTTAGGAACCACTTTTATAAATGCTATTTATCCTCACACACACATTGATGTGAATGTTTTCAAGGCTACTTACAAAAATCAAGAAATTTCCTATCCTTTTGTTACCGATCTAGTAACAAGGGACATAAATGTATTAATTGATATGAAACATCGACAGGTAAATTTCTTACAGCTTGGAATAATGAGTATGAATATTCATAATACTATGAATTTTGTAAAAATTCAGGAAAAAATAAAAATGCTTTCTTATCAATTGATGGTTGATATTTATGCTAAACACCCTAATGCTTTTTGGAATTGCAAAGAGCATATTGTTACTCTTCCTTATGAAGATGATTTCAGCAAAGATAAAATCCCAACCAAATCTCAACCCTGTCAAATGAACACAGAGTTAGTTGAATTCTATAAAAAAGAGATTGATAATCTCTTACAAAAGGGTCTTATAAAACCTTCAAAATCTCCCTGGTCGTGCACGATATTAGATGTTAATAATGCTATTAAAAAAGAATGTGGTATGCCATGACTTATAATTAATTATAAACCTCTTAATAAAATTTTGAAATGGATTAAGTATCCCATACCTAATAAAAAGGACTTATTATCTAGATTACATAATGCTAATATATTTTTAAAATTTGATTTAAAATCTGGCTAATGGAAAATTTAGATTTCTCAAGAGCATACAAATAGAACTGGTTTTAATGTTCCTTTTGGACAATATAAGTAAGTGTGATGCCATTTGGTCTGAAAAATGCTCCATCTGAATTTCAAAAAATCATGAATGATATATTTAGTCTGTATATGGATTTTATAATTGTGTATATTGATGAAATTATTGTATTTTCAAAAATATTAGAATTGCATTTTAAACATGTGAATATATTCAAGAAAATTGTGTTACAAAATGGTTTGGTCATCTCTAAACCAAAAATGTTCTTATTTCAAACTGATATTCGATTTTTAGGTCACAAATTTGCCAAGGAAGAATCGAACCCATACTGAGGGCTTTGGACTTTGAAAAACAATTCTCTCACGTTATAATTGCTAAAACTCTATTTCAAAGATTCTTAGTCAGCCTTAATTACATTTCTCTTTTTTATCAGAATCTGTCTCATGATTTAGCCCCTTTATATGATAGGCTATTAAAGGATTACAAAGGTCTTTGGACTGATTCTCACACTAATCTGGTAAAAATGATTAAAAAATGTGTCTAGTCTTTACCTTGTTTAACCTTAGCTAATCCTGCTTGGCTAAAAATGGTTGAGACTAACGCTTCTAATGTTGGTTATGGTGGAATACTTAAACAAATAAATCCCCATAATCATATTGAAAGCCTCATTAGGTTTTATTCTGGAAAATGGTCTTAAAGTCAAAAAAAATACGCCACTGTGGCTCATGAAATGTTGACTATTGTTAAATGTATTTTAAAATTCCAAGATAATTTATACAATTAAAAGTGTATAGTTAGGACTGATGCTCAGTCATTTAAATATATGATTGACAAAGATTTTAAACATGATTCTTCCAAGTTAATCTTTGCAAGATGGAAAGCTCATTAGCCCCTTTTAATTTTGAAATACAATACAAGAAAGGGAGTGAAAATGCTTTACCTGATTTTTTGTCTAGAGAATATTTATCTAATTAAATGAATTTTTATACTTACTTCCTTTCTGAAAAAAATACTTACAATTATCAATTGCATTCCTCTAAATGAAGATATTCATTTTATTTCATTAGAAAAAATCATCCATGATATGATTGAAGAAGATATTTCTTCCCAATTTTCCAGATATCCGCGTTGAAATTGATTGGTATGATATTAATTTATATGAATAATTTTGTACGCTGTATGGCTACAGATCTGCCCTGGTAAATAGCCAGAGGTCAAGGTAGAGGAAGAAGCCACGAAGGAAGATACTTCTCCTCAGGGAGAAGATACTCCTCATCATCATCATATAGTTTGTCTTTATCTAATTTCCCAGTATTGCAAAGGGGAAATATGAGCCTGATAAATGCAAGGATTCTGCATATTGCAGAATCTTCTTGAAAGGATGGAAAAACTCATCATATAAGTACCTCATTCCATATAGAAGATATTCTGGAGGATCATCCTTTATGTGAGCAACTGCAATCTTTTATATCTGCAAAGCAAGATGATTTGTTTGCATCAATTACTAAAGAAAACTCTTCAGAAACGCAACAATGTGAAAAACTTAAAAATCGAGAGCTAATAGTTCTCATAGAAAATTCTCAAATATGCAAACAAAATGATCCCTGGAAACTCCTCCAAAAACATTTACTAGCTAACCTTTATTTTGCAGGTCAATCTTATAAGACAAGAGCATTCTATGAATCAATATTATTGTCCACTGGAAGTATTGAATTGGAACATCACGAAATCGGTGAGTCAAGTCCAGATGTGCATGGATACTCTAAGATTATTATTAAAAAACTCATTTCAATAGAAGATTGGGGAACTACTTCCATGTTTATAAAAGGCCATGAATACGAAAGGATAAAAAATTTCCTTTACATATTGGGACAATATTAAGTTTTTTACTCAGACTTTATATTACAACAATATTAAACATTAGCATACTTGGTTTCTAAAAGTCTGTTCTAAAGTATTTGAAGATCCAATTCCAAATTGGTTTACCTAGTGGTGGTCATATCATGGCCCTACAATTAAAATTTTGCCAGAAGAATACCTTCATCTCTACAACAAATGGACAAATGTATCCCCATTCTTAACATATTTATACCATTCAGACCGTGTCTGAAATCTGGATAAAATTGATCAGATGTATTTCTTTATAGAATTCTCCATTCCATGGATACATAAATGGGTTGTTGAATTTGGTTACACTAAAGAACAAATATCCAGACTCTATAGGGTATTCTATAATAATTTTTTGGGAAAAATTGACTAGATAAGATCCCCTTACTAAATTACCACATGGACGAGAATTGATCGAATCCATTAACAGAAAAATCCTTGGAAACTCTACCACTCCTCAAAAGAAACTTGTTGAATATAAAAATCACAATTATGCTTCTAGAAGAATCTCTGTACATGAAGGAGATAAGATGGAAATGGTTGAGCAATATTTAGAAGAAGTTCGAAGAAATTTAATGAAAATCATTGAACAACAATCGGATTCTTCTGTGAAAAGTCTTACAAGTGACAAAGTGGCAGAAACTGAAGATATTCAAGATTCCCAGCCAATTCATCCAGAAAATATTCTTGACGAAGGAGAAATAAAAAAAACAGAGGCATTACTCTACCAGCTAAAAAGAAAAGACAAGATGTGACCAGAACATCTACTAAAATATTAAATGATTTCACTATGTTTATCTCATATGTGGGACCATTCTACTGTTTAAATAGTAAAAACACTATGCATAGGGACCCAAATGTGGGACCCATAATATTGTGCGCAGATGCTTTTTTTTCTTTATTTATATTTGCCTTATTTGTCAAGGAGGCACAAGTTAGAACTTTTATTTTCTCTCTTTCTCTCTCTACGCCTGAACTTCCCTTTCTTTCTTCTTTTGTAATAATTTAAAGGTTTGAATAAAATGGTGATAGCCATAGATTAACAACTATTCGGGCCTTGCATCCGGCCACTATTAAGGTATTTATTACTTTTCTTCTAATGTACTATTAATACTTCTTCTTCCCTTCCAATCATGAATATGTCCGGCTAAAAACCTTTCATATCTAAGCCATAGATCTAACTTCTCTTACATAATAACTATGAAAGATCCAGGCTATATCAAAATATAAAGAAATTTTTCTGTAGTTTCTTGACTTGGTTTCGAATGGTGGTATAGTCAAGTTTAATATTGTTTATGTTGACTTTGTCTTTGTGACTCCGTATAGTAAGCTGTGCCTCTTTAGCCCGTAAAAGATGAGAAAAAATAGGGCGATCTTTGGCACAGTCAGAACTTCTAGAAATAGGGGTTCAACATAAGTATATTAAATATCTGATAGGCCCTTTATTCGGGTAAAAAGATTAATTCTTTCATACAGTCATTATGCTATTTGAAAATTATGTTATATTTCGGTTGGTTCTTTGGTTCGGTATTCCAACTATGGATCAAAAATTTCCTTTACATATTAGGACTATATTAAGGCCCTTACTAAAACTTTATATTACAACAATATTAAACATAAGGATACTTCATTTTTAAAAGTCTGTTCTAAAGTATTTGAAGATCCAATTCCAAATTGGTTTATTCAGTGGTGGTCATATCATGGCCCTACAATTAAAATTCTGCCAGAAGAATACCTGCATATATACAAAAACTGGACAAAGTATCCCCATTCTTAACGGATTTATTCCATTCAGACCATGTCTGCAATCTGGATAAAATTGATCAGATGTATTTCTTTATAGAATTCTTTATTCCATGGATTCATAAATGGGGTGTTGAATTTGGTTACACTAAATGAAAAATACCCGGAATCTATAGGGTATTCAACAATAATTTTTTGGGAAAAACTGACCAGAAAAGATCCCCTTACTAATTACCACGTAGACGAGAATTAATCGAATTCATTAATAGAAAAATCCTCAAATAATCTACCACTCCTCAAAAGAAACTTGTTGAGGATAAAAATCTCAGTTATATTTCTAGAAGAATCTCTGTACATAAAAGAGATAAGATAGAAATGATTGAGCAATATTTAGAAGAAGTCTAAAGAAATTTAATAAAACCATTCAACAACAATCGGATACCTCTATGAAAAGTCTTACAAGTGAAAAAGCGGCAAAAACTAAGGATATTCAAGATTCCCAGCCACTTCATCCAGAAAATATTCTTGACGAAGGAGAAATCGCAAAAACAGAGGCATTACTCTACCAGCAAAAAGGAAAAGACAAGATGTGACTAGAACATCTGCTAAAACAGTAAATGCTTTCACTATGTTTATCTCATATGTATAGGACCCATATGTGGGACCATTCTACTATTTAAATAGTAAAAATACTATGCACAAGGACCCGAATATGGGACCCATAACACTGTGCACAGATATATTTTTTTCTTTATATATATATTTGCCTCATTTGTTAAGGAGGCATAAATTAGAAATTTTTTATCTCTTTCTCTCTCTATGCCTGAACTTCCCCATCTTTGTTCTTTTGTAATTATTTCAATGTTTGAATAAAAGGCTGATAGCTGCCGATTAACTACTATTCCAGCCTTGCATCCAGTCACTGTTAAGGTACTTATTACTTTTCTTCTAACGTATTATTAGTACTTCTTCTTTCCTTTCAGTCGTGACTATATCCTGCTAAAAACCTTTCATATCTATGCCAGAGATCTAACTTCTCTTACTTAGTAACTATGAAATATCTAGACTCTATCAAAATATAAATTTTTTTTTCTATAGTTTCTTGACTTGGTTCCGAAATGGTGGTACAGTTGAGTTTAATATTGCTTATGTTGGCTTTGTCTTTGTGACTCTGTCTAGTAAGATGTGCCTCTTTAGCCCATAAAATATGAGGAAAAACAGGGTGATCTTTGGAGCATTCAGAATTTCTAGACATAGGAGTTCAACATAAGTATATTAAATATCTCACAGGCCCTTTGTTCGGGTAAAAAGATTAATTCTTCCATACAGTCATTAAGCTATTCAAAAATTCTTTTATATTTTGATTGGTGCTTTGTTTTGATATTCCAACTATGGCTTAATCTGATGTTTGGACGTTGGTCTGGCAGGCGCCGCAACTTACCCACCCTTGCCGCGCGCCTGACAAGATCCTGCTTTAATGGTATCAGAGCCTAGGAAATTTCATAGTAATTATGTAATAGATCTGAAGTCTATGACATAGGTGTGAAGTTTTAATAAAATAGATATGGAAGAAGTTAGTACGAAAAGTATAAACTTAAAGAGGTAGATTTATCTCTAAATCTAGATTTATTAAATAAATGGACAATTCCAAAAGTAGATATTAAAATCATTTATGAATATGGATTTCTTGATAAATCTAAATTTAAGCAGATAATAAAAACCACTGAAAAATCTATTCTTTGAATGTTGATGAAGAAACCATAAAATTACTGAATAAAAAATATATTGATATATTTAAAAATTAGTATAATTTTATGCATATTGGTTTAGTGCAAATTGCTTTTAAACCTTTAACTTTGAAAGGTCTTCTAGAAATATTTTTAGCTGCACTACGTGATGTTTGAAATTTAAATTTCCGTCAGTCTCTGATGGGATCTATTGAATCTACGCTTGCTTATGGTCCTGTATATTTTAACACTCAACCAACTTTGCAATTATCTTTGACTGATATGAATATTTTTGATGCTTTGACTTTAAATATAAAAACTCATGGTTATAATTATGCGCCTGGATCTGAACTAATCTGTTTATCCTATCGCATTTATTATCATTTATTAGCTACAATAAATCCTCGATGTAAATTGATTGATGTTTCTTCTGATTATACTATGCTTATTGAAATAAAGTTTGCAAAATCCAAGGTCACTACTAGGAGACCTATAAGATGGGATGAGATTAATTTCTCAAAAACATGGATTTTCAACTCTATCATTTCTCAAAAACAACTTACGAAAGATGTGACAAACTCAGAGTTAACTTATGTTACTCAAAATACTGATGGAAGGATTTTTCTTCAATTTGATGATAATTCTACCATTTATAATTGAAACACTTTTTCTATGACAAGAATGTTGCCTGCTATGCATATGGTCCATCTAGAAACCGTGCTGCATCATTACATACTTTAAGTTCTTCAAATTTGCATACTCCTCTTAGAAGTATTGAAAAGATTAAAATCAATCCTAAAACAAATATAGTTCAAGATAATGATAATGTCCTAGATAGGGATAACCCCACTCTCTCTGAAATAGATTTGATGTTAATTCTAGTTAAATTATGATTCCTCACCTAATTAATTTTAGTCCTAGTACACAGGCAAGAAATTACATTAAAAAGGAAAATTTTGATCCTTTCATCATCATGGCCTTTTCTGACATGGAAGTAGTTCCCCAGTCTTCTATTGAAATGAGTTTTTTATTAACAATATTGGAGTATCAATGAACATCTGGGTTGACTCACCCATTTGGTAATGTTCCAATTCAATACTTCCAGTGACAATAATATTGGTTCATAGAATGCTCTTGTTTTATAGGATTCACCTGCAAAATAAAGGTAAGCTAGTAAATGTTTTTAGAGAAGTTTCCAGGGATCATTTTGTTTTCATATTTGAGAATTTTCTATGAGAACTATTATCTTTTGATTTTTAAGTTTTTCATATTGTTTCCTTTCTATAGAGTTTTCTTTAGTAACTGAAGCAAACAAATCTGCTTGCTTTGCAGATATAAAAGATTGCAGTTGCTCATATAAAGGATGATCTTATGAAATATCTTCTAGATGGATCGAGGTGCTTATATGCTGAGTTTATTGTCCTTTGAAGAAAATTTCGCAATATGCAAAATCCTTGCATTTATCAGGATCATATTTCTCCTTTGCAATACTGGGAAATTAGATGAAGACGAAGTATATAATGATAATGATGGGGAGTATCTTCCCCCTGAGGAGGAGTATCTTCCTCTGTGGCTTCTTCCTCTACCTCAACCTCTGGATATTTTTCAAGGCGGATCTGTACCTTTACAACGTATAAAATTAGTCATATAAATCAATATCATACCAATCAATTTCATCACGGATGTCTGCAAAATTGGGAAGAAATAAATCTTCTTCTATCATATCATGGATGATTTTTTCTAATATAATAAAATGAATATCTTCATTTAGAGTAATGCTTTTGATAATCATAATTATTGTTTTTTCAAAAAGGAAGTATGTATCAAAATTTATTTAATTATTTAAATATTCTCAAGACAAAAAATCAGGAAAAGAATTTTCACTCCTTTTCTTGTATTGTATTTCAAAATTAAAAGGGGCCAATTGAGCTTGCCATCTTGCTAAGATTAACTTGGAAGCATCATGTTTAAAATTTTTATCAAACATACATTTAATTGATTGAGCATCAGTCCTAACTATAAATTTTTGATTATATAAATCATCTTGGAATTTTAAAACACCTTTAACAATAGTTAATATTTTACAAGCCACAGTGGCGTATTTTTTTTGACTTTCAGACCATTTTCCAAAATGAAACCTAATGAGGCTTTCAATATGATTATGGGGATTAATTTGTTTATGTATTCCACCATAACCAACACTAGAAGTGTCAATATCAACTATTTTTAACCAAGCTGGATTAGCTAAGGTTAAACAAGGTAAAGACTCGACACATTTTTTAATCATTTTTTACAGATTAGTGTGAGAATCAGTCAAAGGACCTTTGTAATTCTTTTTATCCTATTATATAAAGGGGTTAAATCATGAGACAGATTCTGATAAAAAGGAAAAATGTAATTAAGGCTGCCTAAGAACCTTTTCAATTGAGTTTTATCAGTTATACTATCAGGGAATTTTTTTAGCAAAGTTCAAAGCCCTCTGTATGGGTTAGATTCTTCCTTGGCAAATATTGTGTCCTAAAAATTGAATATCAGTTTGAAATAAGCACATTTTTTGTTTAGAGATGACCAAACCATTTTGTAACTCAATTTGCTTGAATATATTCAGATGTTTAAAATTCAATTCTAATGTTTTTGAAAATACAAGAATGTCATCAATACACACAATTATAAAATCCATATGTGGACTAAATATATCATTCATGATTTTTTGAAATTGAGAAGAGCATTTTCAGACTAAATGGCATCACACTCCACTCATATTGTCCAAAAGGAACATTAAAAACAGTTCTATATGTGTGCTCTTGAAAAATCTGAATTTGCCAATAGCCAGATTTTAAATAAAATTTTGAAAATATATTAGCATTATATAATCTAGATAACAAGTCCTTTTTATTAGGTATGGGATACCTAATCCATTTCAAAACTTTATTAAGAGGTTTATAATTAATTACAAGTCTTGGCATACCATGTTCTTTTTCAACAACATTATTAACATAGAATGCCGTGCACGACCAAGGGAATTTTGAAGGTTTTATAAGACCCTTTTGTAAGAGATTATCAATCTCTTTTTTACAAAATTCAACCAACTCTTTGTTCATTTGGAAGGGTCAAGATTTGGTTGGGATTTTATCTTTGCTGAAATCATCTTCAGAAGGAAGAGTAACTATACGCTCTTTGTGATTCCAAAAAGTATTAGGGTGTTCAGTACAAATATCAACCATCAATTAATAAGAAAGCATTTTTATTTTTTCCTGAATTTTTACAGAATTCATAGTATTATGAATATTCTTACTCATCATTTCAAGCTTTAAGAAATTTACCCGCCAATGCTTCATATCAATTAAATCATTTATGTCCCTTGTTAAGATATTTCAATAATTTTTACATATAAAGGTAGGTAAACAGTTATAAACCATGGAACAAAACAAATAATTTGATTATTTAATGCACACATTTCATAGAATTCTTCAGAAATATTTTTCATTTCATCAGGACTATATGTTTCAAAAAACCATGTCCTAAACATTTTCCATTTTTAACCAAAAATTTGCTTTATAATGTAATTTCTTTCCTATGAACCAGGACTAAAATAAATTAGGTGAGGAATCATAATTTAACAAGAATTAACATCAAACTCCATTTCAGAGGGAGTGGGGTTATCCCTATCTGGGATATTATAATTATCTTGAACTATATTTGTTTTAGGATGGATTTTAATCTTTTCAATACTTCTAAGAGGAGTACCAAATCTGCAGAACTTATAGTATGCAATGATGCAGCACGATTTCTAGATGGACCATAAACTAGTTCAACTGGAGAGATGTGATGCATATCAGGCAACATTCTAGTCATAGAAAAAGAGCTTCGATATGGGAGAAGTTAGTACAAAAAGTACTAAAATTGAGAGTTAGATTTACCTCTAAACCTAGATTTATTAAATAAATATTCCAAAAGTAGATATAAAAATGTAATACCCCAGGAAATTTTTCATTGAAATTTTGTGCGTAAACGTGTTAGGTTCTATCTTCTAGAATGTATTATAAATTTTCCATGCAGAATGTCTTATATTATGATCCACCATTGCATAGAGTATCGAATAAGTTTCCAATGATATGTGGATCATCCAAAATGGACACCCGAGCGATGAGTTATGAAAATTCCGATCGAACCGTGAATAGTAGTGAACAGTAAAACGTGCAGGAAAAATTACTGAGGCCTGACATATTTTTGCTCCAACTTTAAATGATCATAACTCCTTGTACATAATGATCTGGGTGATCTACTATATATCAACGGAAATATTTGCGAGTCCTCTTTCCAATAAAATTGGTTTCATCCAATTTGTCTAGCGAAGCAAAAAGTTATGGTCGATCTACTTCAGCCTATCAAAAGCGAATTTTTTGGGTCAACTTCAAACGATCATAAATCCTCGTACACAATGATCTGGGTGAGATACTATATATCAACGGAAATATATGAGAGTCCTCTTTCTAATGAAATTGGTTTCATCCAATTTGGATATAGAAGTAAAATGTTATGGTTGATCTACTTCAGACTATCAAAACAGTCCACCAAAGGATAGATTCGAGAATTATTTAATTTTTAGGGGCATTTTGGTCATTTATCCTCACCCAAAATCCGTCCAAACCCTATAGTAAATCCTATTAGAAACATTATATGTTATATTTCATCAAATTCCCTCAAAAAGAAAACCCTAAGCTCCTATATCCAACTTCAAGTACCTCCAAAGTTCACCATTAATTCTGCAAATTTATTCAAGATTCCAAGTTCCTAGTTCAAGAACTCTAAGAACCATCATTCAAAGGCACGATTAACATCTCAAAAATGAGTATCGATGTA